>NC_080788.1:10092976-10270476 GCF_028018385.1 Neofelis nebulosa
TTGCCAACATATAAATCAACCCTTAAGCACATATAATAACATAACAATGAACAGTGGGGCTATATCTAAGTTAATAACACAAACTATTTTCATGAGTGTATCTATCATACCTAATTGTAAGAAAAGTAAAAATTTCCAAACCATTCCTAGAGACTCTGCTAAGAATTTACAGGTAGCAATTTAATATATCTTCACTAAATGCTTTAATTTTTCCTTTAAAAGAAGTAGGACTGATTACACTACACACTAGGTTAATAAAAATAGGTTAGATCTCTAATAGTAGCTCTTTTAAAAATAATTTAAAAGCAGTAAAACCATTATTTTCAAAAGAAAAATTAGTATTAATATCCACAGTCACACTTTCAATTGTTTTAACATTAGGGAGAAATGACATTAGCCAGTAGTTATGAGAAACAGTAGAGTGTGCATCATCACACTAAGAAAATACTTATTTTTGTCATCGTTTAGAGAAGGAAATGCTTCTGTAGGGGAAAGCTCTAGCTTATCAGTGCAATGGCATATTAAGTCAGGGCATTTAATGTAACTGGACATAAAATGTATCATTTCACTACTTCCCCTACTTCTTACTATCTTTTGGTGCATTGACAGAAGTGAGCTCTTCCATATGAAAGATGGCTCACTCTTAACCTTCTTGATGGATGTGGCCAGTGGGCCCTTTTCTAAACACCTGATAATGGGAAATGGACTGCGAGTCCATGTTTCAGATTTGTAATTTTCTGAGGGTTTCCACTGCTAGAGGCAGCACGAGCCCCCAAAGGTCTTGAAGCCAAGCGTGAAAAGAGGAACCAGGCTCATTTTGCAAAACAGTGTTGTCATTCTGGCAAAGGAGATGCTCAGACACCAAGGGTCAACTGATAATGGTCTCTGCCAGACTCTGCTCTAACAATTTCCTTCTTTTGTCCTGACTTTCTCTTCATTCTACTAGCAAATGCCAGTTGTTTGAAGTTATTTATGAGTGAGCAGGAAATGAAGTGTACTAATTGCTGGAAGTCAAAGAGGTTCTGCCCTAATATCATCCAGTTCTGTGACCTGAAGCATAGCTCTCTGTACTTCAGGTTGTAAAGTATGGAGGATGGGATGAGACTTTTTTTTAAGTTTATCTATCCATTTTTGAGAAAGAGAGAGATACAGAGAGAGAGACAGACAGACAGACAATATGAATGAACGAATATGAGCAGGGGAGGGGCAGAGAGAGGGAGACACAGAATCTGAAGCAGGCTCCATCCAGGCTCTGAGCTGTCAGCACACAGCCCGATGCGGGGGCCTGAACCCATGAACCATGAGATCATGACCTGAGCCGAAGTCGGATGCTTAACTGACGGATCCACCCAGGCACCCCTGGGATGAGACTTTTATAAAGGTCAGGTTCCAGTTTCTAAATTTAGTCTTACATTGTTTATGTGTGTTTGTGTCCTCTCACTAATGCAATCAGTGGCGTATTCACTGCTCTGCCCTGAAAGTCAACATCCCTGGGGAGATGGATGGGAAGGGGACTCTTCACTCATTTACTGGTCTTCCAAATGAAGACCTCACAGTCTAAAAACAGAACGACAACAAAACACACTTGAAAGCATCCAAATAGATCATAAAATTTCTCAAAGACAATGATCTTTAGTTCTTTAGGAGCATTATTAGCACCTCGCAGAATGCTGAGGCTACAGAAGTCATTTGATGATAATACCTAGCTAATCTACACTGATCTTTGCCAAGATTTTCTTTTGTTGATGCCAGCCAGGGTCCCAGCCAGCAGTGATAGGTACAACAGGTAAGACTCTGTTTAAGCCTTGTTGCCAGTATGCAGAACACTGCTAAGCATTCTGCCCTGAATTTAACCTTTAACCCTATTTTTTTTAATTACGAAGTTAATACTTATATATAGGATTATTCTGGAAACATCCTTGCATCTTTTCCTGCGCTTTCCTGACTGCCCCACTTTCTCCCCTTCTGCATCCAGGCAAGAAAAATGAAAACAATTTCGGTGGCAGGTTTTGTGGAAAAACTCCTCTGAGTCATCACTGAACCTAGTATTGGCTAAAGGAGAGACAGCTTATTTACAAAACCGGTAAAATACATGGGCTCTACTTTCAGCAGCCCACTTAACTGAGGGCCTAAGAGGCTTGTTACATTTGGTGGCAGGCGGCTTGGGGAGAGTGTGAGGGGTATACTTTTACAACAGTATTCTTGAGTTCAGCGTTTGTATTCCCTTACTTCTAAGTAGGTACGGATGTATATGTATATGTGTGTATGTGTGTGTGTGTGTGTGTGTGTGTATGTGTGTGTATGTATGGACATGCCACAAACACATGTATACACACATGTATATATAGTGATTCCTTAGCAAGAGCTCGTCACTGATTTCCATTTAGAAAAAAAAAAAATTTTTTTTTTTTAAAGATATTCCTTTATTTTATTGGAGGCTGGCTGGCTGGGTGGGTGGGTGAATGGAAGGTAGAATGTCCTCTCCCACTGAGGTGACACTGAACTGATTTTGGTTTAGCACTGGGAATCAGTATAAGAAAAGGAAACCCTTGTCTTCCTTTCTTTTGAAAGTACATTGAAAAAAAAAATGAGAAGAGTACCTGTCTCTATGTGGGGTTATTACAGGTGGTTTTATCTATTTTTGTATTTCGAATATTCCCAGGAGTATGAAAAAAATAAACAGACAAAAAATGTTTAAATATTTTAATGCATGAAAGACAATACCCTGCAACAGCCTCGTAGTCAGGACTAGATCGAAGAATCCACTTTTGTCTTAAAGTCTCTTATAATTTTCTGTGGGGAAATCCTTCTTTTTTTTTTTTTTTTTTTTTATGTTTATTTATTTTTGAAGGAGAGAGAGACAGAGTGTGAGTGGGGGACGGGCAGAGAGAGAGGGAGACACAGAATCCGAAGCAGGCTCCAGGCTCTGAGCTGTCAGCACAGAGCCCGATGTGCAGCTCAAACTCACGAACCGCGAGATCATGACCTGAGCCGAAGCCAGACGCTTAACCAACTGAGCCACCCAGGCGCCCCAATCCTTCTAACTTCTAAACCCAAATGCAAATATTTTCAATCTCCTGATCTTGGCATAAAATCCTCAAGTGCATTTTAAACCCAGTTTACTGACGAAGGCACATGGTCGAGTATGGGATCTGAATCTTGGTTCCACTGCTGTGAGCAGCACACACTCACAGGGTAGCTTACTCCCAGGAAGGGGAGAACAGGCTCTCCTTATACGGCTATGGAAACGATTACATAAAATAATACATGGAAAGCTCTCAGCATATAGTAAAAACCCAATTAGTGGTATCACCTTTTGTTGCTATTTTTCTTCAAGTATTAGGCCATTTCAAGGATTATCTCTGTGCTTATTTCCTTACGTCCTCATTATTTAATTAGGTATTGGGTGCATGCAGGCTGTGACAGGAGCCTACAGATGACCAACGAAGGCCATCACGCAAGGAATGCCCTCAACGGTACTTACTCTGCTCTTCTTACTGCTGGACATTTTATTCTTGATGTAGCTGAATGTGCGGCTGACTTTTGTTCCACTCTTGCCTTCAAAATCTTTCTTGGAGGGGCTTTGAGGCAGGAAACTATAGGTCTCTTCTGTTATACTAAATAAAAACAAGAAGAGTGATTTTTAAAAAAGACTACAGAAATTTTTAAAAAGTAAACACAGAGCCAAAAAATACAATTCTTCATAACCATGCATCATTTTAGCTACAAGTCACAGTCAACTTATGCACACACATGACAACGGACAGCAGAGTAACAGATGGACAGAGGCTGCTGAGTGGTTCCACAGAGTAAGACCTGAGAACAGAGGACACCACCACGCTGGTCCCAAAACCAAAACCGTTCCGGTCCCAAAACCTGGCTGTTTTCTTGTGTCGGCCATCAGTGTTTTAGTAATAGATTTTTAGTGGCCTGGTGTGAAAGAGCCTGTCAATTATTCACTTATTATTTTATCTGAAACTTCTTAATCTAAAATAGCACTCAATTTATACACACCTTTGCATCAAATAGGTGCTAAAGAAGAAACTCATAAAGACAACAGAAAGATGGACGTGTTAACAAAGGCTGTAAAGGAATTTTTATGACTGAATGCACATCCAAATTCCCTGAAAGCAGAAATCACACACCATTTTTTTAGTCTTCTGGCACACCGGACAATCAATACTGGTGCATACAGCTTTGCACGATTTTAGGAGGGAGGAGAGTATAGAAAGCTCCGCTGTGGGAGTTTCACACAGAGCCAGGGGTACTGATCTACTCGTTCAGGAAGGCTACACGGGTCCATCACAGATGGACATGTTTGGACTTCAGGAAGTCCACAACGGTGGACTTCCTCAGAGAATGCGGGGCACTTGTAGACACAAGCCATTCCACAGAAAAGGAATCTACTTACACTACGTTTCCCAGGTGTTCTACAATCGTTATTTTAAGAACTTTTCCACAGAAAAGCCGTGTTTACCTCAAGGGCCTCTGTGAGAGGACAGAGGCACCCCTCAAGAGGGGGAACAATCCTCTTCAGGAGCTACGGTCTGTTTATACATGAAGTACTGTTTACAAAATAAAGCAGTCTGTTATTACGATAAGGGGGAAATGGTGTGAGAGCACTGTTCCAGAGAAGACAAAGGAGAAATAAAGTACGACAGAAATACAAAGAGAAGCATTCATACTGAGAGTTCTGGATCACTGAGTCACAACCGACGCCTCTGCGAAAAGACACATGTTCAAGTGCAGGGCAGTAATCAGAACCCCCATGATGCTTACATTAGAATATCTTAGAACCCCATAAGCATGACAAGAGGAATATAATAGTAAACAATGAGTCAAAATACAAACCTGCCTGCTGTCAAGTAAAGAACCAATTCACTTACACGGACAAAGCTATGAGCCATATCCGTGTAGGCAGAAGAAAATGGCTTTAAAACTTAAAATGGCTAAGGTACAGTTCCCCGCACGCGTGCACACGCAGACACGTGTGCATACGAATACACACGCGTGCAAACAGTGAAACAAAATGTTGTCAGGCTTAGGGCTTAATTCTTAGAAGCAGAGTACAGAAGTTCATAAAGTCGAATACAAGTGTTTCCTCTCCTGAATAAATGCAAACCTTTATCGTCAGGGCAGTGTAGAGAGCAAAAGGAAAAAACTACTGAAGACATTATTTAAAAACGATAGAGAGTCTTCACTACAAACCACTTGTAGCCATTATTCCAAATTTATCACTTAAGGAAGTAAGAATCCAATGAGCTGAATTAACTTCTCAGTTTACTTAGTGAAATGTCGTAAGACATCTTGGGTTTCCTTCATCTCAGGGAAAGGAGTAACAAAATAAACGTGCAGTACCTCTCGGTCAGGTTAGCACTGGTGCTGTGGAAAGGCCGTGAATCTGGAAAACAAAAATGGCAGAGGAAAAGTTGGAACCAAAGGACGGTGCCTGGGTGACAGATAAGAGGCTTAAAATATTTACAACGACACACGCAGAGCAGAGAGAGCATCCGAAAGCCAGTGTACAGTGCCTTCTCCTAAGGGTTTGGAAGAAGGAAAAATCCACCTCGAAACTCAGTATCAGAACTGGAAATAGGCAGCAGTAGGCGTGAATTCCCCACGACAAAAAATTTCATCCAAGAATCACATCACTGAGCAAGCCCCAAATCAACATTTTTGTCCCCACACTCAAACATACACGAAACATGTTTAATTCCTGTTCTCGTCAACGCTCCGTTTCCATCTTTCTGAGATGGCATCACGGGAAGAACACAAAATCGAAAATGAAATATCATTCATATTCTGTTTGCTGTTCATTTTGCTTTCGTGGGTTTCCATACCAAAATATCTAGCTACCATGTACCTGCTATTTTCCTGAGTATTCCTGGAGAGGGATGAGTGAAGAGGAAAAGGGCACCAGAGCTGGCTGGCTGGCTGTGTGTGTGTGTGTGTGTGTGGTGTCTTGGTCCTGTTACTGATTTGGGGTGAGATCTCTGGATTTCACTTCCTCATCTGTGAAATGAGGGAGATGAAACCGATGGTGAGGTCCTTGCCAGGCTGACACTGGTGTGGCATGTTCGGCAGGTGCATCCTTCCTTCCTCCGTCACCATCGGAGCGTAAACTGAAGCGGGTCATTAGCACCCAGGCTAAGGCACAGAGCAGAGCAGTAAGTGGAGAAAGCATTAGGAACACTACGATACCTTACCGACAACATGCTAATAAAGCTGGAGCTACGTCAGGACTTAGAGGAGATGGCCTCAATCGCACCAAGATGAAGGATTTCCAGTTTTTAGATCAGGCACGGAAATACTTTGTGTGTGTGATTCCAGGCGGACAAAGGCCGCTCAGTACAACTCCTGCTACAGTGTGAACAAAACACACACCTTCTCCTGCAGGTGGGTTTCAAGGACTGGAGATGACCAGGAGTAAAACCCTCATTTGACAGAGATCTGAAGATGTTCTACTACCAGCATTTGTTTTTTTTTTTTTTTTTTTTATTTTTATTTTTATTTTTGGGACAGAGAGAGCATGAACGGGGGAGGGGCAGAGAGAGGGAGACACAGAATCGGAAACAGGCTCCAGGCTCCAAGCCATCAGCCCAGAGCCTGACGCGGGGCTCGAACTCACGGACCGGACCGCGAGATCGTGACCTGGCTGAAGTCGGACGCTTAACCGACTGCGCCACCCAGGCGCCCCTCTACTACCAGCATTTGAACTTAAATGTCCAACCTGTTCTAGATTCCGATTAGAAATGCAAAATGGTAGTTATTACTAAGTGAATAGCCAACAAGTAGGAATAATAGATAGGAAACTTAACAACCAATTCTAAGTCTTCAAAAGAGTACTTTCTATAGTTTTTCCTTTTACTTACTTGGGTTCTTCTATTTCACTTACAATGCATGGTCATCGAGATGAGCAGAGTAAGAGTAAGATCTGGGATCTGTTCCCTAGTTTCTGCATGATCTAGGTGTGAAATTGTCAGCATTTTAACCTCAGGATACCTTAATTTACTTAAACAAAAAACCAAGAGTGTGGTTTAGGTCAGTGGCTTTATAACCTTTTGCACCCCAGGAACCCTGAACGACAGAAGCAGCATTAAACTCTCTCAGGTTGTCAGGCTCTGTTGTACACTAACTAGAGCAATTACCTAGCAAGTTACCAACCTAGTAATATGAACAAAGTGAAAGCAAAATCCATAATGAAGAAAAACACCAACTAGCACAGGATCTGGCCAAGAATCAGCTCCCAGTAGATTTCTGCTGAATAAATTAGAAACTGAACAAATATGTGATTGAGTACTGGGAGAATCTGGGACTCTGGTAAGGATTTCCAACCTTTTCACCGCTGAAGAAAAAATTCATTCATTTACTATGACCTCTTAGATTTGGTTCTGAGAACAGCGATTAATCAACCAATGCCTCTGAGATTCCTGAAGGGCCATCAAGTTTTCAGTGCACCTAAGAGTATAAATTAGCCAATGATACCTCTACAGTATAATTACAGACAAAAGCAAAGAAATCTGTCACTGAAGTCAACCTACAAAGTATTATGGCAGGTAAACAGTGTATTTCAAGTAGGATTTTCTTAAAGTCTTGAAATAACCTGCAGACATAATATTCTAATATTCCAGAGTCGGAACTACTGGATGGACCGGGTCAATGGTTTTTAAAGTGCGTTCCAGGGGCGCCTGGGTGGCGCAGTCGGTTAAGCGTCCGACTTCAGCCAGGTCACGATCTCGCGGTCCGTGAGTTCGAGCCCCGCGTCAGGCTCTGGGCTGATGGCTCGGAGCCTGGAGCCTGTTTCCGATTCTGTGTCTCCCTCCCTCTCTGCCCCTCCCCCGTTCATGCTCTGTCTCTCTCTGTCCCAAAAATAAATAAAAAATGTTGAAAAAAAAAAAAATTAAAGTGCGTTCCATGGAATACTAGTCTCATGAGATGTTATCTACAGTCAGGCACATATTGTGGTTACCTAGCTAATGCGTTTGGGAAACACAACTTATTGAACACTGCCTTGGGAATTCACAATGTACACATTAGCATCTGAAACCAGCTTAACTGGACTTTTCCTAAATTTATCTGGCCATGAACCAACCCCTTTCTTTCCCTTCCTCTCCCCTCCACCTCCAGAATTCTCACTGGTATTTCAGGGTAAGGAACACATTTCGAAGAAGGCTAGATACCTGGTTCAAAGGTTTCTTCCAGCTTCTATACTTTTATAATTTCATCCTGTTGGATTAGCTGTATAACCAGTGCCGTTCTATATTAATAATTTCGTCTTAGAGGTAGAAGAAATACCACTGGGACCTTTACTTCGTCTGCCACATGTGGACCTATGTCCCCAGGTACACAATACTTTGAGATGAAATAGACTTGACAATTTCTGAACACTCAAAGTTGTAAGCAGATTTTCACAACTTCCCCCCTATTACAACTGGTATAAAGTATCTTATGGTGTGCCTATTTACTAAACATCTTTTCATTATGAAAAAAGTACTGAATATGACTTCCATTTAATAGAAATTAAACTTTATGTTACTGTACATAAGGTACTTTCTTTTAAGAACAATGCAAAGATGTCACCCTCAGCTTAATATTGATTATAAAATTTTAATATTTAAATAAATAATCAGATACCTAAATACTGCTGAAATGTAGGGTCAGCAAGTGGTAGGGAATTAGGTTGCTCAATTATACAAATATTGTAATTCTCTGAGGCTCCTATCACAGTAAAACCTTGGATTGCGAGTAATTTGTTCAATGAGTATTCTGCAAGACAAGCAAACATTTCTAGTAAATTTCAATTTGATAAATGAGTGATGTCTTGCAACACGAATAGTACATGATGCCAGATGTCACATGATCACAACTGAGCCAATGGTTCTTGAAATTCACTTTAATATACAAGCGCTTTGGATCACAAGCATGTTTTTAGAATGAATTATACTCGCAAATCAAGATTTTACCGTAGTTATATGAAAACAATTCAGTATTTACCTTTATACTAGAAATGTTTTTTTTCCATTAAAAATAGCAATCCTGGAATTTTCCAGAAATCTTGCATAACTGAAAAGTGATGTTCACAGGGGGTAGAATTCATTTCCTTTCCAAGCTTACTAAAACCTTGCAAAGTTTTTTTAAAAATTTTTTTAATGTTTATTTTTGAGAGACAGAGTGTTTAAAATTTAGGCATTATCAAATAAGAATATATTAATCTGAAATCCACACTGTAGTAAAAGGATTGAAAAATAAAAGTTCCAAAGGAGAGAAAATGGGAAGTTAGGAAATACATCTATAACTCTTACTCCCTAATCCACGTGGTGTAAACTCAGAGGAAAGGTATTTTTATCTTCTTTTTTCGTTCTTTTAAAGTAATCTCTATGCTCAATGTGGGGCTTGAACTCACAACCCCGAGGTCAAGACTTGCAGGCTCTAGCCAGAGAGGCGCCCCAACAGAAAGGTATTTTTAAAGACAGGTCTGAAAGGTGAGAAGAAAAAAGTTTAATATTAGCTTTTAAATATCACAGGTGGATATCTAGATATCTGTCTCATGAGACCAAAAAAAAGCAAGACATGGGAAAATGAAATTTACACTATCAAATAGAAAGCTTTGTGAAACCAGCGCTCAGTATCACAAAAGGTACAAGGTGGGATGGGAACACCTCCCCATGCCCTGGAATCAGACCACTAGATCAACCAGTGCACGTGGCATATAGCAGACAAAAACGGTTTCACCCAAATTAATTCTCAAAGCAAAGCAGGAAGACAAATGGTTTAGAAACAATGGCATGCAAGGGGGTACAAATCCCCAGTTTCTTAGAACCAAGCTGACAGCATTTTCAGCACTGTCAGACCCTGGAGAACAGCCGTGGACACTACAGCGGCTTACTTACTACGCAACTCCTCCTCGCCATCACTGGAGTGAGAAGAGCCAAGAGAAAAGAGAGTTTTAGACTTAAGGAGATGTGGAGAGATGCGGACGGAGAAGGAGACCCGCCTTGCTGGCTGCATCCGTGGCTGGGCTGAGAAGTAGGTCAACACGAGACATTAGAGAGCGCCAACTGTACCGGGACAAAGTCAAAGGCACCTGAGACCATGCTGAACAGAATAATGTCGCTAGCCTGTGTGGTTCCAGGAAAGGCTGCCTAGTGAACAACATATTTATTCACATTTTCGTCTTTACTTCTGAGTATGTAGAATTCTAATATAGCTTAAAAAATTCATCCAACAAACACGTACTTGCCAGAGTAAGAAAACAAGAAGTCCATTATTTTTAACGGTCATAATTTATAGCTGGAGTTGTTTTTCTTGAGAGTGGAAACATCTGGAGTAGTGGTGTTTCTCGGGATTCTGTGCTCAGCTCTCTTCTCCCTCACCCCAGACCTCCTCACTCCCTGCCCTCCCAAAGTACAAGCTGAATTGGCTGGGCTGGTGACACACACCTTTCCACCCTCAGGCCGTAGCTCGCCCTTTGAGCTCAAGATGTGTTGATCTCTCTCTGCTCACCTCTGGGGCATGTCCCACAGGCAGCAAGAAATGAGGAAGCACGTGAGTGACATCTCTCTTCTCCACACCCACCCCTCCTCCTGTATTCCTTTGTTTGGTAAGCGGTACCTAACATCTAATGAATTGCTCAGAACAGAGACCTGGGCCCCATCATTGAATGCTTCCATCTTGCTTCAATTCAGTTATTCTATGTGTTCTAGAATTCTCTGAACATCAACTTCTCCCCTACTGCCACCGGGTGCTCTCACCTGGATCTTGCAGTAGCCTTCTCCTGATCCATGACCTTTGCTCCCCAACACTTTCTTCAGTGTGGTCTCTCTGAAGCGTCCAAATCAACCTACTTTATCAACTTAAATCACTCCACTGCCCTTGGACAAGAAGCCCCAACCCCTCGGCCGTGCTTTCCACATACGGGCATACCTTGTTTTATTGTATTCTGTTTAACTGAACTTTATGGATACTGCAATTTTTACAAACTGAAGGTCTCTGGTGACCTTGTGTTGAACTAGCCTATCGGCACCAGTTTGCTAACAGCATTTGCTCATTTTGTGTCTCTGAGCAGTCGTGATAATTCTTGCAGTATTTCCAATGTTTTCACCATTACTATATTTGTGACGGTGATCTGTGATCAGTGGTCTATTATGGTTGTTTGGGGACGCTACTCACCATACCCCTGTAAGACAGCAAACTTACGCGATAATGACCAGTCATTACTCACCCTGCCCGCCTTGGGCCTCCCTGATCTCTGAGACACAATACTGAAATCAGGCCAATTAATAACCCTACAAAGTCCTCTAAGTGTTCAAGGGAAAGGAAGAGTCACACGTCTCTCACTTTGAATCAAAAGCTAGAAATAATTAAGCTTAATGATTAAGGCAAGTGGATAGCTGGGACAGGCTGAAAGCTAGGCCTCTCATGTCAAACAGCCAAGCTGTGAATGCAAAGGAAAGTTCTTGAAGAAATAAAAAGTGCTTCTCTGCTGTACACACAAATGATAAGAAAAGGAAACAGGCTTATTGCTGATATGGAGGAAGTTTTAGCGGTTTGGATCAAAGATCAAACCAGCCGTAACATTCCCTTAAGCTTAAGCTTAGTCCAGAGCAAGGATCTCTTTAATTCTGTGAAGGCCGAGAGAGGCGAAGAAGCTGCAAAGACAAGTGGGAAGCTAGCCAAGGTTGGTTCAGGAGGTTTAAGGAAGGAAGCCAGCCCCACACATCCAAGTGCAAGGTGAAGCGGCAAGGGCTGACATAGAAGCTGCAGCAAGTTCTCCGGGAGATGTGGCTGCGATCCTTAATGAAGGTGGCTCCCCGGATGACAGATTTTCAGTGTGGTTGAAACAGCCTTATATCACAAGAAGATGCCATCCAGGACTTTCATAGCTGGAGAGGAGAAGTCAGTGCCTGGCTTCAAGGCATCGAAGGACAGGCTGACACTCTTGTTAGGGGCTAATGCTGCTGCTGACTTCAAGTCGAAGCCAATGCTCAGTTACCATCCTGAAAATCCTAGGGTCCTTGAGAATTGTGCTAACTCTACTCTGCCTGTGCTCTGTCAATGAAACAAAGTCTGGATGACAGCACATCTGTTCACAACTTAGTTTCCTAAATACTGTAAGCCCATTATCAAGACTTACTGCTCAGAAACAGAAGATTCCTTTCAAAACAGTACTGCTCATTAACAATGCACCTGGTCACCCAAGAGCCTAGATGGAGATGTATGAGGAGGTTAATGTTTTCAGGCCTGCTAACACAGCATCCATTCTGCAGCCCGTGGATCAGGGAGTCATTTTGACTTTCAAGCGTTATTATTTAAGAAATATATTTTGTAAGGCAACAGATCCCATAGACAGGGGATTCCTCTGATGGATCTGGCCAACTTATGGGAAGGATTCACCATTCTGGGTGCCATTAAGAAAACTGGTGATTCCTGCGAAGAGGTCAGAATATCAACGTGGACAGGAGTTTGTAAGAAGCTGATTCCGAACCTCATGGATTGAGCTGTTCAAGATCTCAGCAGAGGAAGTCACTGCAGATGTGGTGTGGAAAAAACAAGAATCAGACGTGGAGCCTAAAGAGGGCACTGAATTGCTGCAATCTTGTGACAAAACAACAGATAAGGAGTTGCTTCTTACGGATGAGCAAAGAAAGTGGATTCTGGGATGGGAGCTACTCCCGGGGGAGATGCTGGGAATTTGCTGAAATGACAACAAAGGATTTAGAGTATTATCTACACTCAGCTGATAGAGCAGTGGCAGGTTTTGAGAGGACAGACTCCAATTGTGGAAGGTCTACTGTGGCTAAAATGCTATCAAACGACATCTGATGTCATCACATGCTATAGAGAAATTTTTTGTGACTGTAATAATCCATGTGGCCAACTTCGCTGCTGTCTTATTTTGAGAAATGGCCAAAGCCACCCCAACCTTCAGCAGGCACAGACACCGAGGCAGAACCATCCACAGGCAAAAAGATTACAATTCACGGAAAGCTCAGATGATGGTTAGCATTTTTTAGTGATAAGGTATTTTTAAATTCAGGTATGTGCACTGTTTTTTTAGATATCATGCTGTTGCATGCTTGACTAGAGCATAGTGTAAACGTAACTTTCATATGCACTGGGAAGCCTAGTGATTTAGTAATTCATCTGACTTGCTTTACTGTGATATTTGCAGGGGTCTGGAACCGAATGGTTAAGACCTCTGTGGCATTCCTGTGTGAACTCACCCAGTGAATTCCCAGTCTTCTGCTGGCCTCAACTTTTGAGATGACTTCATCCCAGTGAGCATTCTCTGTTCTAGGCTCCTGTACTGTCCCATGTTTTGGTTGTTTTTTTTTTTTTAATTTTTTTTAAATGTTTATTTATTTTTGAGACAGAGACAGAGCACCAGCAGGGTAGGGGCAGAGAGACAGAAGGAGACACAGAATCCGAAGCAGGCTCTAGGCTCTGAGCTGCCAGCACAGAGCCCAGCACGGGGCTCAAACCCACGGACTGTGAGACCATGACCTGAGCTGCAGTCGGACGCTTAAACGACCGAGCCACCCAGGCGCCCCTGTACTACCCCACGTTTCTTACATTCACCTATTCTCTGGTCTGTGAGAACGCGGTGAGGAAAGAAACTGTATCTATAAACTCACCTGTCTCCTGTACCATGTGGCCTGGTGCCTGCCAAAGAGTAACTCAAATGCTCACTGAATGAATACATTAATAAACGAATTTCCCTTTGTCAGGCTTTCTGAAAGCTCAGTGTCCTAAATGAAATGAAAAAGCCCTGTACGAACTTGACAGTCACATAAATACTACGTGACGTCAGCTTACTGTGGGCAGCCACGTCCAGTACCAGAGATCCAGGACTACTGGCACAACTACCGGCACGCCGGCTCCTTGGGCAGTGACGGCCTAGGACGAAAAGTAAGCTGCCATCTCCATGTGCTCGCAAAAGTCTTTCCAAACGTGAAGCAAATTCGGGAAATGAAAATGAGCTCTCTTCTTCCACCAGATTCCTTTCCTTTGTCACAATTTCACGGATCACCTGGAAAAACCTATTTGTAGGAATATCTAAAGGAGGATCCTCAACATTTATGTTCTTTGTGATAACAAACCCTGAAAAACAAGGGGAGAGTGACTTCTCGTTAAGAAGCCTGTGAGTTAAAACATCTCTCTAATGGGTACAAGTCTCCTCTTAACGTCACCACCACCAATGTGGTTAGGGCTCTTCCAGGAACACCACCAAGCAAGCACCTTCTCCACTGCTGGTAAGCATCTCCTGAGCATAAGCCATGAAATGTGTTAAAATATACTTTGGGCAAGGGATCATCTGTAATAACTGAATTATTCTGTATGTATAGAAACAAAATTTATGCTTAAGTTCTATCAAGAAACCATCTAAGTCTCCTGGCAAGCTGGGCGTCTCCACTCCATCCTCTCTGATGCAAGAAGGAGAAATGGGGCCACAGGTCCCCAGGAGTGGTCTCTCTGAGGGCAGTCCTCCCCGGCGTTCTCCCCATGATGCAGGTAGCCTTGGTGCTATTGTGAGTCCCTAAAAGATGAGCTGGCAAGATGCATTCATCACGCTCCCTCCCACCATGACAGCACAGCCAAGACATGAGTGAGGACAGCTTCCCCACCCATTGTGGTTCCCAAATAAGCTGTCGCCTGTCTACTTCCCACCCCAGAAAATGACACGAATACATTAGTCACTATCTTGACTCAGTATTTTCCTCTGCATCGATGGATTTTAGAAAATGATACCAGCTTAGAAATAACGTTGAGTTTCCTCTGTGTTTCTCTTCTAGGAAATGACCCAACAAGACATTCCAGACAACAGCTCAGGAGACACACGTTTTCAGAAATGCCTGGATGTTAACAGCTCTAAGACTGTGGTAGAAGGAGCTAATTTCTTTGAAGGAAGAAGACAGAGCCCAGGCAGAAGTGGAAAGTAGTGAGATAAGGTTGCTTTCAGAAAGCATTTTGTTCCTAGACAAGCGTACTCATGAGGCACAGTCCATTTAAAGACCATGAAGGACGGTCTTTAACATTGTTTCAACTCTGGTCAGGGACAGACAGACTGTGGCGCTGTTCTGGGTACTGTGAACTCACACGCTCCATAACAATAACAAATGCTTATTATAAGCCAGGAAACATGCTAAGGACTCTACATAAATTCACATGTAAGCCTTATCACGTTGTTACCCCTGTTTCGTCAAGTAACTCGAGGCAAAGGATCTCACTATGTAGCCCAAGGTCACACAGCCACCCAACGGGCTTACAATGAAACACCAGTTAAAACACTTTAAGTGGACTGAACGTTCTAGGCTTTACGATCTCACTGTGCAGATTGTAACTAGGATTCCTTCAGCCGGGAAGGCTGTGACTACACACGAATCACGCAGAGTGCTCAAGTGACTTGGAATGGAAGCCCGGAGTCTGTGGCAAACCAAGAACTGTCCAGTTACCCTGATGCTTAAAGGTACAGCACACGGATTACAAGTTTTATACTCCTGTTCAACTGCCAGAAGTTTTACATCTGCAAAAAACATTTATCACGTTTCTAGAGCAGAATAAAAAAAAATACCGATGGGAAAATTAATATAATTGTATGTGGGGAGGGACTAAGGAGAAACAGTGTCATTAGAGTTGATTAATCCTCCAATTACAGCGTAGGCTAAATCAGGGAAATTGGGGGGCTCGCTAACGAATTTACGACCTAATCGTTCAAACGTGTATGAAACGTACAATGTAAGTTTGAATGAGGGTACCCACCCTATTTTGATCAAAGGATCAAACTCCTGCTTGGAGATCAACCCTTGAAAACAGTCTGCAAACTCATTTCAGTCCCCTCTGAGCAGAGCGGAAAATTTCCCAGCAACAGGAGGAGAAGCTGTGTGTGCCAGAACCCCTGGCACTCTAGGACGGTGTTTTCTGGGAGTCAGCCGCATTATTTATAGTGTTGGGCTAGCAACTGAAAACACAGTCAAAAACCATCTTGCTTTTTGGAGGAAAAATTAATGAAGTGTTTCATGCACGAGGCAAGAGTGTGTGTCACAAAATACAGGGAAAAAATCCCTCCGTGGGACACATTCTGTTGGTGGTGGACATCTGTTGCTATGGGAGTAGACTCTCCACCATGACACCACACTCACCAGTTGTGGACGGTTAGGGACACAGGGCCGAAAGGTCTCACTCAACAGTGCCCTCCTGTCTCAGTGTCCTGCCCTACTGAGCGCTAGCACTCCAAGCTCATCAAATCCACCATTAACAATCCTGTTATGATGATTTTCACTCTGCACCAGCAAGACCTCTAACCCAAAGCCAAATCAAATCAAAACCCAAAGAAAAACAGGAAGGGCGATTTTCGCTGCAGTTCTGTGAGGTTCTGTCGGCATCTCTGAGAATACGCCATCAGTAGGCACACCTTTAGTCAAACAGGCCAGATCTGAATCGCTGATCATGAAAATGAGGACAAAGTTAACAGCATTCTTTATCGTGTCTTAGTTCTAAGGTGGAAATTAAAAACATCAGGCCCGTGGTAAGTCATGAATTGAGACAGAACATCTCCCGAATGCAGGACAGAGTCTCCAAATTTTTTAAAAATATGTATTCATTTTTGAGAGAGAGAGAGAGAGAGAGAGAAAGAGGGAGAGGGAGAGGGAGAGGGAGAGGGAGAGGGAGAGGGAGAGGGAGAGGGAGAGGGAGGGAGGGGGAGGGGGAGGGGGAGAGGGACAGGGAGGGAGGGAGGGGGCGGGGGAGAGGGACAGGGAGGGAGGGAGGGAGAGGGAGAGGGAGAGGGAGAGGGAGGGAGGGGGAGGGGGAGGGGGAGAGGGACAGGGAGGGAGGGAGGGAGGGAGGGGGAGGGGGAGAGGGACAGGGAGGGAGGGAGGGAGGGGGGAGGGAGAGGGAGGGAGGGAGGGAGGGGGAGGGGGAGAGGGACAGGGAGGGAGGGAGGGAGGGAGGGGGAGGGGGAGAGGGAGAGGGAGGGAGGGAGGGGGAGGGGGAGGGGGAGAGGGAGAGGGAGGGAGGGAGGGGGAGGGGGAGGGGGAGAGGGAGAGGGAGGGAGGGAGGGGGAGGGGGAGAGGGAGAGGGAGGGAGGGAGGGGGAGGGGGAGGGGGAGAGGGAGAGGGAGGGAGGGAGGGGGAGGGGGAGAGGGAGAGGGAGGGAGGGAGGGGGAGAGGGAGAGAGAGACGCAGAGCGTGAGCAGAGTAGGGGCAGAGAGAGAGGGAGACACAGAACTCAAAGCAGGCTCCAGGCTCCACTAATAGCACAGAGCCTGATGTGGGGCTCAAACTCATAAGCTGTGAGATCATGACCTCAGCCCCAAGTCGGACGCTTAACCGACCGAGCCAACCAGGCACCCCTCTCCAGCTCTTTTAAGGTGGGTTCTATCAGGGGACACTGAAGAAACACCAGAAACACCAGGAAAGTTTATTTACTCCCTTTGCCTCAGCTTCCTGAATACACGGTCTTTCAGCAAAGAAAGGATCACTCCCCCTTTGATGAGCACAAGATCTCAAACTGTAACTACTCATGAAAACAAGAATCAAGGGGCGCCTGGGTGGCGCAGTCGGTTAAGCGTCCGACTTCAGCCAGGTCACGATCTCGCGGTCCGTGAGTTCGAGCCCCGCGTCGGTCTCTGTGCTGACTGCTCAGAGCCTGGAGCCTGTTTCCGATTCTGTGTCTCCCTCTCTCTCTGACCCTCCCCCGTTCATGCTCTGTCTCTCTCTGTCCCAAAAATAAATAAAAAACGTTGAAAAAAAAATTAAAAAAAAAAAAACAAGAATCAAGATTTTAAAAATAAAAAGGTGAGGTTTCTCAAAGAACAAGCTGCCTTTCCCTGGCAAATATTTAGATCCAATTCAAATATGTTTCCGAGCATCTTTCATTTGCAAAGGCCCTGTGCTTACGGATGCCAGACATCTATGTAACTTTCACAGCCAGCCAATGGGTCCCGAATCTGCATACCGCTCCATTCATCACTGGCAGATGTAATCCTTTCAGCACGTGCTTAACCAACTGAAAGTGTATCTCAGTCTTTCTTTGTCCTTCATGAGCTTCATGACATTTTTGAAGAGCTCAGCAAATGAGTACTGGACAAAATTTACATAATTGTACTGTGGTAACAGAATAGATAACTTTCAGATACAACCACATCATGTTTGTAACTTACTCTCCAGTGTTTCAGAAAAAAACTTTAAAGGCAGTGATAGAAGAAGAGAGACTGATAAAAACAGTTATGACTTTAAAGATGGATCAAACATATGACATCTGGGGACTCCAGGTAAAGAATATATGGTAATTCTTTGTACTGTTTTTAGAACTATTTTTAAAGTCCGAAATTACTTCGAAATAAAAAGTTAAAAAACAAATCTATGTCCTGACAAGAAGAATCCCAAAACTGGAAGGAAGATCCCAAAACTAAACTGGTATGTCACCTTTTCTATTTAAATGAGTCATTCAGGAGAAGAGGGAGGCAAATTTTGGAAGGTAATGTTACGGGGTCTTAAAGGGAGAAAAATGATAGGAAAAAAGTGTTTAAAATAGGCTTCATTTTAAAAAAAGTAATATACTCACTGTCCAACCCAGGATGGCTGATTGTCATTAATGAGATGGATTTTGTCAATGGAGAAGAAATGGCTGATGTACAGTAATTAAATCCCTGTTGTTTAGATCTGTGACATGCCTGTGAAGTAAAAAAAAAAAAAAAAAAAAAAGTGAAAACCAGGATGTAGGCATATGCTCCTGTTATTTCTAGATCAGCACAAAACTTTACATCCCACCCAACCTAAGAAAAGAACGTGATACAGGTGAGGGCTAACAGCACAGGCTCTGTGGTCAGACACCCTCGACTCAAGTCTGCCCCTGCTACTTGACCGCTGCTCAACTTCAAAGGAGCTACTTAGCTTTCATGAGCCTTAGTTTTATCTGGAATAATTCAAGTACCCATCCTTTCCAGTGGTTTCATATCCCTCCTAATACCTAATAATGTTTTAAACTTAGTACGTGCTTAGTAAACATCTGCTGAACACATCATCAGATGAAAGTAACTTCATTGTAAATAGCAAACTACATACAGTAGTTCTCGTTCTTTGAAAATCTAAGTCTTTTAGAGACATAGTAGAGAGCAGTAATATTATTCTGATTTTAAGCATGTTCTTTTTTATTTTTATTTTTTTTAATGTTTATTTATTTTTGAGAGAGAGAGGGAGACCCAGAATCTGAAGCAGGCTCCAGGCTCCGAGCTGTCAGCACAGCACCTGATGCGGGGCTTGAACTCATGGACCACAAGGTCATGACCTTGGCCGAAGTCAGACACTCAACCAACTGAGCCACCCAGGCACCCCAGTATTATTCTGATTTTAAAGATTTGGAAACAGAGATGCAAATAACAGGCGTTTTAAGATCAAGATCAAGGCAGCCATGCATCTGGGAAGAAGCCTAAAGCCCTTTCATTCCCTCTCCTAAGAGGACACTGCTTCTGCATGTACCCGAGGGGGACCGAGGGTGGCCAAGTTACCTCCCTCAGTGAATTCGCAGCAGCTTCGAGGTCGTGTAATGCAGCCAGCTGCAGAAGCTTGTGTAAGAACACCCCTGAGAGCCAGCCCAGCAGTGCTTACGAGCACACTCATGGGGTGAGGGACTCCCCCTTCCTTTTGTTCTGAGCACTCGTTCCTATTGTTAACCGATTTTAGATCGCCAGGAATCCCTCCCTTCTTAGTGGGCTGCAATCTGCACATACTCGGAGGGGAGCAATGAAAATCCATTACTACCATGAACGCGACTCAAGTGCGCCAAAGACTTCTGATTATTCAGAGCCTGCTCCGTGCGTAACCATGGAGTCTGAGGCAAACAGTTGCTGTGTTTCGAACACAACTGTGAGGTCTGAGGAATGACCTCAGTGAAAGGCAGGAAGCTGGCTGCAGGCGACTTGTCCAGATCAGAGACACCAGCAGCTCAAATCCCCACTCTGAAGTTGCACACGAGACAAAAACTGCGGGTGAGCAGAGAGTTCCAGAAAGGCAAATAAGCACAGGAAAGCACGAACATGTCAGCAGCTTCCTCCACAAAGGCTCGATCAGAAAGGCCATTTCAGAAAGACTTCGGTGGTAACTGATAGCATTTACTAACACACGGGGTCCTCTGTCCAATTCCTAGGATTATCAGTTTCAGGAAAGGTTTTCCATCAACTGTACTGAGAAAATGAAAAATCTTCTCCTTTCCTCATAAAACACTTCTACTTCAGAGATGTGGAAAGAGGCTGTGAGACTTACCCCGGGAATTCTGAGGGGAACGCTCTCCGGCTCACAGCCAGTCAATGAGGCCTCAGGCAAGTCACTCAGGTGGGTGTGAAGCTGTCACCCCCGAGGGAGGGCTTACACCGAATCCGAAGGGATATCCTGGCTCCAAGCCCGGGATTCCGTTCACAAACCCCCAATGCTGGCATTTTACTGGGTCTTACAAGGACTTCCAAAGGGCTCTATATACTTTTGTATGACCTGCACTTTTGTTTTTCAGACTCTCCACTTACCAAGGATGCTCTCAGCAAGTCACGAAAGAATGGTTTTTTACTCCCTTTTTCTGTCACCATTAGGCTGAATACATTTAAATCATTTGCTTCAATAAATATGTTCTCCATATTTTTTTAAATTTATTTATTTTTTGAAACGTTTACTGTTTTTTTTAGTAATCTGTACACCCAACATGGGGCTTGAACTCATGACCCTGAGATCAAGAGTCAGATACTTTTCTGACTGAGCCAACCTGGTGCCCCTCTTCTCCATATTCTTGTTATTTTTCTTAACTTTAGAAAAAGTTAAAAAAGTATCAGGCCCAGAAGACATGGGCGGTGGGGGAAGGGGATAACATGGCAAAATCCCTTTGGGCCTTCAATTTGATTTTCATCAGGCCTAAATTCTCCTGGGTCTTCACCTAAGTGATGCATTAAGGTAATCCTCCAGTGTCCAGTTTCTATCTGGTCGTAGCATTTCTATGTAGTACATTTCTATGTATACAAAACATTAAACGTCTACGTAAAACCTATGTCTCCCACTCAGAGAACAGGCTGTTTAACATTTTTGTTGGTTTGTTTAATTAGAAGTGTTTCATTACGTTTCTATCTAAAACTCCAGTCACCTATCCAAAGATAGGTGTTTAATTTTGTTGTCTGTTTAATTAGAAATGTTTTGGGGCACCTGGGTGGCTCAGTTAAGTGTCCGACTTCGGCTCAGGCCATGACCTCGCAGTTTGTGGGTTTGAGCCCCGTGTTGGGCTCTGTGCTGACAGCTTGGAGCCTGGAGCCTGTTTCACATTCTGAGTCTCCCTCTCTCTCTGCTTGCACTCTGTCTCTCTCTCAAAAATAAATAAACGTTGAGAAAAATTTAAAAAAAAAAAAAAAAAGGAAGGAAGGAAGGAAGGAAGGAAGGAAGGAAGGAAGGAAGGAAGGATGGATTGATTGATTCAGGTGTATCACAGAATCCTCCCAGGAATCAATCCAAAGTCCCCTTGGCCCCGGAAAAGGGCCGGGAGCAGTGTGGGCTATAAAAGCATGGAATTCCAATTCTCCAGGCCAACTCCCGAGGACCTGCCCCAGGTGACAAGTGCTGGGGAAATCACCTGACTGGCCAAGGTCGGCCAGCTGGGGCCCCCAGAAGGGAGTCCTAGGAGAGTGGCAGTGCAAAGAGAGCATCAGGCGGGGGCAGGGAGTGAAGATGCTCTCTGAGAAGTTCTCACAGTGACAGGAAGCAGAGAGAAAGAAACAGTCATTTCCCAGGCAATGTGAGAAGGCAAAGAATAAGATCTGTTTTTTCCAGGAAGGTATAGGTTTTTGAAAAATTGGGAAATTTAACAATGCTGTGTAGCATACTTCAAGAGTCATTTTACTACTGGCATGGTGAAAGAAGTCCTCAGATAAGAAGGAAAAAACCCAATTTAATATCCTGGATACTTTCCTAATTTAAAAAAGTCTGCTTTGATGGACTATTCAAATCCATGCAGATGAATGGTATTCTGGAATTAGTTAAGTGCTAAAACCTTGCTTTGTGCTAGATGGGGTGTACTAGACCGTGGGTAAGCAATCACAATAACTAGCCTCATAGTAACGTAAGTCTTGCTTTCTCTGTTCCCGACGTGAAGACACATGTAGGGAAGTACAGTTAATTTTTCCAAATGAGCAGCATACACCTGCTTCAGCCTTACCTGCTGATCAAACATCCTGTGTTCTCTCTGGCCTGATTCCAGATCCTCTTCTGAAAGCGACATCAGAGAGTCACCCCTTGCCTCCCCACTGAAAGGGTGCCTGAGCTCTTTGGTGTTTGCAGAGCTTACGTCTAGAGATGAGGACGGCTTGTTTCCGACACCGGCTCCTCCTGTCAAGCCTTCTAGGCTGAAACTGAACACAGAGCAAAGGAGTTAATTCATGTGACTTCTGAGTCTCCGAAAGGGTGGAAGATACGCAAGTGCTTTAAGTGTTGCTGGCAGATTATTTCTAAGTTACCTAGCAAAGCTATCGACCAGAGCACGGCACAAATGAGCGCCACCTACCTGTCCCCCAACAGGTCTTGGTAGGCTGAAAAAGCATATGCACTTAGGTTTTTTACCTCCTTCAATTTATTCAAATGTTGATCATGTAAGGTCATTTTCTCAAGATTTTTTTTTCAATATACCATGCAGACAGACCAGATTATCTTATTTATCATTTATGTAGGTGTGTTTTTCCTTGATCTGATGTAATTAATCTCCGCCAAAACCAAACTAGGCTAATGCCAAAGAATTCCATGGCACAGAGAAAACAGGTGCATGAGTAGCTCTCAGAAAACAGGCAGGGACACTCAGAATTGCCCTTGTATCGCTTAAGTGGACCTTTATAACTTTACATTCAACTACAGGCCAGTCAACCTTTCTAATTTCACAGGTTCATGTCGACCCGGGAAGTCGGGATTACTTATGAACAGTATCATCTGGGCACACGTGGCCACACAATCCCTGCTGGACAGGCTTCCTGGGAACTGCTGATTGCAGACGGGCACACAGGACACCTTAAAGAACAAAAGCTAAAAGCAACTATGTCTAAGAGCGTTAATTTGTTTGTCTTGATATTGGCTCAGAAAGGGGGCAAATTTAGGATATGGCATGTAGAATGGGATCCCTGGTGGGCAGATTTTGCGGTTTGCAGAGTGAAAAACATTTTTTGGTAAGCAGGAAACTACAGAGAGAGGTTGGCCATCGATGAGCTTTGGGGTTGCTGGTCAGAATAATTCACATCTGGTACAGCTGCGGTGGGAACTTCTTTAAAATAAGCGAGATCTCAAAATACAGCCAGAGCAGACCGTGTTCTCACTCACAAGCAGTTGGAAGTGCACTCGAAGGTACACTGAAGCTATTTAGTTATCTCTGCTCCAACTGCACAGTTAATTCCACAAATGAATTGCGTACGCCAGTCCAGAAGGGCTTGTATTTGCCTTTTTTTATTTCATAAATTACTTATTATGAACTGAAACCATATGCCTCTATTTTTCTCTAGTGGGTAATTTAAACAATGGATTTTGTTTTTCTTATTTCGATACGACAATAGAAACCATGATTAAGTAGAAGTAAATGTCTCTGTAAAACTCATTTTCAATGGCAGGGATAAGACAGGCTAAGTGAAGAAGAAACTTAGTTTTCTATTGTGAATTGTTTGTGAAGCCTGAGAAAACCAGATGTGTTATTACCACAAAATTTAATCCTGAAAATGTTTCAGTAATTAAATCTGGCTGCTGAGTTGAGAGAAAAATATGAAACATTGAGGAATCTATGCATTTGGAACCTGAAGAGATTGGTTGACTTGGAAACACAACAGAAATAAAAATTCATCGTATTTGTGGCCTTGCTTCTGTCACTGTTTTCTTCAGGACGTGGGAATCCCCAGGTTCCGGGAATGAGGACAGACCGGAACAAAGAGAGAAGGGGTCTGCCATACCGCAGATACAAGTCTGTGCAGAAAACACCAAATCTACAGCCACCTGGGACACCAGAAGCATCAGAGTACACTGACTCCCGGGCTATACCCCTTCAGTTGGATCAGTGATGCCCGCAGCAGCAGGAACTCAACATTGTGCTCCCAGCCAAAGCGGGCTAGCCACCCAGAAGCAAGCTCCCAGCCAAAAGCCCAAGTGCCGTATTTTACGACTCCCCCTTCGGTGGCTGGACACGTAACGATACTGTACCTTCTGTAATTAAAGTCAGCACTCAGGGCAGCAGAATATTGTACACCAGAAGGACACCAGCTCATACTGGGGATGACATCAAAGGCAGAAACAGAAATGGAGGGAGAAAAGAGCAAACAGGGATAGGATTACTGGGTTTGAAAAGAAAGGCCACAGTTACAGACAGATGGATTTATTGGATTATCAAAAAATTAGGAACATAACATTGAGAATTTAGAAAAAGACACAAAAACCATGGAAACTTAAAACTGTGCTACTAATATCCCTCTAGACGCTGTGTTGGAAAGGACTGTGGGTGTCTGTTACAGGGTAACAAGTCCGATTTGAAACCCAAGAATTCCTTCTGCCGGACTCTGAAACAAAGAGCCCACTCTGCCCACAGATTCCTCCTCAGGTGTCCTCCAGGGCTGCAGCCTCTGCTGTCGGGCGGAGGGGGGGGGGGGGCACTCTCTCCACAAGCTCCACCACTCCCAGACCTCCTTGACCATGGCTATGATCCCTAACTGAACCAAACCCATCCTTGACAAAAAGGGACAATGACAAAGTGCGCTGGGGTGGGGCTGAGTCACTGGTTTTCCTCAGGTGTTTCTAGGAAGGGTCCGTCTAAGCCAGACACATTCTAAGTCTTTCATAATAATGATATCCCACCAACACTCACACCCACTTTTAACCCCTACTCACTAGGCTGTTAAGCACTGAAGGTAAACAGCTGTAACAAAGGCCATATTTCCTTGTATTTTAATGATAACGAAGGCATTTACTTTCTTGGAAAGGAAAGGAATTCCATGGTACTAAGTCAAAAATGGGTCTTAATTTTAGGTTTGCAACCATTTTCCCCCACAAGATTAAAAAAAAAAAAACAAAACATCTCATCTGATCATCTACTTCGATTACCTTGGCACTGATATTTATTTTCAAGTGGGAGGGACAGGAAATTTAGGGTTGGAAATACCATGTAAATATGACCAGGCCAAAAAAAACAAAAAAACAAAAAAAACCCACACAACTCAAAATACGAGGTACACTGTAAAGGATTTCTGATGAACAAAAGCGATCATTTAAAAAGTACACTGCTACTATCTGGCGTCTTAAGTTCTAAGTGACGTGCTTTTGATTTTCAAGGGGGGGGTGGTTAACATTAACACCCACTCAGCTCCCTCTGGAATCTTGCAAATGGGAAGATCTGCAGACAGCAAAAACCCCTAACCTTGAATACACCTAATTAACAGTTTTCTTGACAAGTGCGGGTTTTTGATAGAGGAAAAGAGACAAGGAAAATGGTGGGAGAATAGAAGAGCTACCCCTAAAAGTAAATCTTTAAAATAAATATCTTAAAAATAATTTAAATAGTAAAACACTTAAAACCTGATTAAATTAAAGTACAAAGCTCCCAAGGGCAGGAGCAGAAAGGAGAAATACGCATCTCAGAGATAGTTCCAGTCTGTGAAGTGGTATCAGAAAGACTTCTAATTTGCTCATGTGAGGGGAGCAAGCCTCCATATATCTTACAAACACGAGACTCAGAAGCCCATTCTCTGACATTAACTTAATTTTCAATCTCCAAACTGTCAAGAAAAATTTTAAAATATCCAACTTATTGAAAACACCACATGGTAAATCAGCGACTGAACTGACATTATCGAATCATTCAGAAAACAAATCTCCTTCTACAGATGTAAACATCCCTTTACTCTCAGAAAATGGTAACACTGTGAGAAAGCAGGATGAAACTGAGGCTGAAGAGAAAGAAGAGTGACGGGAGACAGCAAGAGGGACCTCACAGCGGTCCCGAGGCTCCGGGAGCCACAGACCTGCCCTGGCTTCCGGCAGGAAACCCCTTTCACCAGAGTGTTCGGGGGCACCCTAAATCTCCTCATCCCTCCATCAGTGGAAGGGACATTTAATTGTTCTCTGGCCTTATTTTGAGATTTAGGAAATTCTAGATTAAAAAAACCCCACAAATATCCTGTTCCCGCACCTGTGAACACTGGTAGGGATGTTTCAACTTGACTGGCTAAGGCATCATATAAAATTTTAAACTGTACTTCACGCTCTTCCTGCAGAAAAACGACTAAGGGTGAAGTGGGATCTGGCACCGTTACGAAGCTTCATCTGTCAGCTCACTGGGACCGCATCCAGCAACCTGTCACCCTCCACTGTCAGCACATGCGTGCTTTTAATAAGGTCACGCTGAAGAGCTTTAACGGAGAGCCAAACAGATCTCTAAAGGTTTCGGGTACCTCTACTGAAAAGGGTACTTGCCAACTTGTTCCCCTGGGAGAAAAACTTAACCGAGCCCTGATTACCGCAGATTCATGAGAGCATTTGTATTCGAACTCCATTTTGTGCCTGAGAGCTGGAATTAAAGGAAGCCCGCCCTTGCAAAGACAACGGGGGAGGATCACTATGTGTGGCTTCCCGAGGGCCGGCTTCGGTGGGGAGTTGAACGTACCTCCTGACACACGCCTCCCAATACGAGGGGCTACCTGCAATCTCACCACGGTCTGTGGCTTTCTAAATCTTCTTCCCCAAACGGCGGAAGAATAGGTCACTAATGACGACTTCTGAACAAAGTAAAACTCAGCATTTGAAAAGCAAATCGGCACTGTGTGACTAGAAATGACTTTTCAGCTTATAAATTACTCATTTTTAGCTTCAAAATGTTACCTGACAAAAAATAAGTAAGGGACTGAAAGACTGCAAGGGCCCCGGAGAGATGAGCTGATGGCTCTTACCTGCTTTAAGAAACGACCACATCCCCAGAAGGGATGTGGACTCCCCAGAGGGGGAAAAATTATTAAAAAACAAAACAAAAACAATGGTGTGCAAGGTGTCAGGTGGCCTAGACATAAAGGCTTCCATCCAGTTACTAAGGAATGCATCGAAAATATGTTAGGGCCCGTGTGCCAGCACACAATTATTTCTGGTTCTTGGCCCTTTTGGGCGTTGGGGGGGTGGTGGTGGGGAGAATGAAAAAGCACTCCTCAGGGACAACTGACGTGTCTTTGAACTCTCCTAGGGAGAACTGGGAAGACCCTATTATCAAAACATCTGAACACAAGTACAAGATGGGGAAAAAAAAACATTAAAAAAATTTTTTTTAAAGATAAAAGTAGAAAAGGAAAAAATTTCACATTCACGAAACCATTTCATATGCAACAGGCATCAGCGATGAACAAGTACCTATGTCTTATTTTCCTGAAGCAGACGTGACATTGTTTTAAAAGACGGTTTAATCACGGATTAAGCAAAATGAGATGCTGGTTAGTACACTAAGCTCAGAAGCAACATGGTTAGTCCATCAAGTTAGTGAACTCTGTACCTTCTCCTATGAATGGGGGGTCTCCTGACAACGTCCCCAAGAACTCGCAATGAACTGAAAATGAATGGTGGAAGAGGTCAGTGTCAAGGTGAAACAAAATGGACACAAATGCATGAAGCACACGGACATCACAAAGGGAAGAGACAATCCACACAGACAAACGGTACAGGAAGTGAGGGAATGAAAAACTGAGCAGTAAGAAACATCAGAACCAAAGAGGCCGGACAGCCTGACAAATCCTGGGGAGGGTTACTTTGCTCCCTCCCTCCTTCCTCCAAAGGGTTAATCAGGTGACAAGGAATGAGGTTTATTAAATTACAAAAGTAAAAGGATTAAAAAAGGCCATTTGAAGCTGTAAAAGGGTCTTCTTAAGACTTTAAAATTCAGCTTATACTCTATGCAGATAATGTGGTAAGCATCAAACTAATTCAAGTCATTCCATTATCTCCAGAGGCATCGGGGCGGAGGTGTGAGGTGATCCTTAAGGCGAGGCTCAAATAGGAGAGGCCATGATACTGTATAGGTTGAAAATAAAGATAACTGATAAGGTTCCAGTCTTAGTTCAGTCTTGTAATCTCAGGCAAATCATTACGTCTGAGCTTCAATTTCCTCATCTGGGTTACAGTCCTATCCAGCCCTGAAATCAAAGTCAAGGCACAAGGACCCCCAGTGGGCTATAAAGAAAAATGGATTGCATATAAAATAAACCCTTGTTTCTTGATGTTGTTATCATTTCTGACAATACATCCTTCCATCCTTCCTTCCTTCCCTTCCTCCCTCCTTATTATTTATTTATAACGGTATGGACGCTTTTTTTTTTTTTTAACGTTTATTTATTTTTGAGACAGAGAGAGACAGAGCATGAATGGGGGAGGCTCAGAGTGAGGGAGACACAGAATCTGAAACAGGCGCCAGGCTCTGAGCTGTCAGCACAGAGCCCGATGCAGGGCTCGAACTCACGGATCGGGAGATCATGACCTGAGCCGAAGTCGGCCGCTTAACCGACTGAGCCACCCAAGCGCCCCGGACGCGTTCTTAAAAAAAAAAAAAAAAAAAAAGTACAGCGTGAATAAAGCTGGCAAGGAGAGCTTTTAGAAATGGTTTTTTACATAATCTATGATTTTGATCGTGTATAAAAACTACCCACCAGATAAAACAACTGCAGGTTTTCAAGGGCAGACCCTGAACTCCACCAATGCGGAGTCACAGAAAATTATGTGACATGGTCTGTTACTAAAAGAGTCTGAGAAGAGTGGCAAATTAACAAAGTGTAAGGTATTACCGTGAGCTCCATGAAGGCAGGACTTTGTCTCGTTCACCTCTGTGTCTCTAGAACCTAGAAATGCCTGGCACATAGTGGGTGCTCAATGTATGTTGGCTGAATAAAAGAATAAATGAGGGGCGCCTGGGTGGCTTAGTCGATTAAGTATCTGACTCCTAGTTTCAGCTCAGGTCATGATCTCATGGTTTCGTGGGTTCGAGCCCTACATCAGGCTCTGTGCTGGCAGAAAGGAGCCTGCTCGGGATTCATTCATTCTCTCCCTCTCCCTCCCGCTCCTACTCACGAGGTCTCTCTCTCAAAAATAAATAAAACCTTAAAAAAAAAAAAAAAAAAAGAATAAATGAGTGAATGTAATCCGATTACATGCATCTACAGCTATGAAATCTGAGCCATGTCAAGGAATTTTTGTTTTAAAAAAGCAGTAACTGCTCCAGGTGAGTTTTTCACATGACCTGTTTTAAAACAACTGTCAGCCTGCCCCCTTAGCTGCTTTTCTTCATCAAGAAAGTAGCTCTCTTGTAAGCACAACTTTGTATATCTGATGGGCATCACGGCACTTGTTCGTTAGAGCTAAAATCATTTGCTTAAATTCCTGTAAGCAGACTGTGGTCAGAAGCCACTCTAAACCACCTTATAGCCTGCTTCCAAACTGAAGGTCTGAGACCGGGTCATATGTACACAAGTCCCCAAAGACTGGAGCATACATGGAAAACTACCAACAACTCAATGACACTGAATGATTCTCCTGTTCTCTTGCTGATTAAGTAATAACTTAGGCTTTAACAAAACTTTCTGCATTAGAAACGGAGGACAATTCCTGGGAAGCAGTGTGAAAATGGAGAGTATTTGGACTGTAAGATTTCATGTCTGTTTCAAAACTGACAGGACACCATTCCCTCCAAAAGTTTTTAATATAAGCATTTTATGAACAGATCTGGCCTGAAGGACTATTCCTGTTCATTAAACACCCACCATGTAGCAACCATATTTCACTTGAGATTTTTATTATTACACCTATCCTTAGAGGTAGGTATTCTACAGATGAGAAAATTAAAGCCCAGAGGGATCAGGTAACTTGCCCAAGGTTATCTACACAGCGATTTCTAGAGCTGGGGTCTGAACCCAGATTTTCCCGATTCCAAAGCCCTCTAGGCTTTCTTCTGTACCATGGTGTCTCCTATGTTCTTTTACCACGATAACACCGGATCACACGATCAAAAGCAAGCAGACACTGAGAGATGGAACAAATAGCTGTGCTGGGTCCCGCTCACCTGCGCTGATTCATTTCCGCGTCGCTGGCCGCGTTCTTCCCAGGACCCCAGCTGTGCCTCCGGAAAGGGGACAGGGAGCGCATCGAGCCCCTCAGCACAGAGCAGTTCGTGGGCACTTCGGTGATGCTGTCCATCTCCTCCTCGTCCATCTCACCTGAGCCAGCAGCTTCGCCCTCACTCTCTCGACCCTCAGCTCCAGCCCCATGGCTGTAGAAGCTGTCAAGACACTGCTGATCTCTGGACCTGTTCAAATTTGAAATCTGGGGGAGGGATACGTCACTGCCATGAGAGGAATGTCGATCCAAGGAAGCCGTGTCATCGGTGGAAGAACTGGATCCGGTGATATCACAGACCAACTGCTCTTCCTCGGGCTGTAACGGAGAGAAGGCATGCACAGTTGAAAATGGCAGGACCCAGAGGACAGCCTCATTATCCCCGGTCCAGGAGTGGCTGTAGAGTGACCACAAGGTCAAAGCATGATCACAGTTGGATTCAAATGGCTGCCAATGAAGGCCAAGTCTAGGTCTGTGCTCTTTCTCCCCTCTTATTAGAGGTAGACAGAACATTCCCTTCTTATGGGGGACCAGCATCTACCTCGGGCTCAGGTCAGTTCTGTAGGCCAATACCATACACTGGAAGGAAGAGAACTCTTGAGTTACCTGGGGTTTCTGTTGCATAAAAACTCTATAAACTCATATACTTAGGTTTAATTCCCTGCAACCCCCCAACCCCCCTCCCCAAGCTTTAACTAAAAACAAGGTTGTCTGCTTGGCTACAATAATGTTGTTCTGAAGTCAATATTCCAAAAGCAAGTCTGCAATTGTTTTTAGAGTCCTTTTGCAAAATGCAGAATTGCTTATGACCCTACCTAAGGTCTGCCAAAAGGCCCACATTCTGGCCACAAATGCCTGACTAGAAGAACTCGATTCCTTTTCCTCCTTTCACACAGAACTGGCAGTGTTATCAAGCCAAATGTCACATAAAATAACCAAGTCCTGGCAATGGAGTCTTTAGTGAGTGATGATGTTCTTTTCCCTGGCCAACTTCTGGAGCCTGCAACAGTACAGTTTTGATCCCAAGTAGCCTGACAGTCCTCTGTTTGCTACACACAGCACAACACATACATTGAGAGAAAGATGAACACTCCGACACTCAAAAGATGAATTTATCCAGAAGATACACAGAAGTGTTTAGAAGATGCATGATCCCACTCTCAGATTTGGGCACTGAACTGTCTTAGCATCTTTATTTTATTGTGTTCTTGTAGGCTAGAGAGCAGGGATGAGGGAAAGCCATTCTGTGGTTATTTTTCCTTCTTTATAGCATTTTCCTAATTAGCCAGTCTACTCAAAGCTTTAATTAAGAGTAAAGAAACTTACAGTTCTTTGAGAAAGATTTTAAAAATTATGCAAACTAATGAGCACTTTCAGCTTTGGAATAGAAAACAAGACCTATTCTAGAAGGAGAGTATTTTCAAATGTTTATGCTAACACTTCAAAACATTCTTTATAACGTTTGGGCTGAATCTTGTCAGCTCTTAGGAGTTTTTCTTCACTCTGTGGCATCCGGCTTCCTCGGTTAATTGCTCCCTAAATGATCCACGAGGGCTGAGACTGACAGGGAGGTGTGAGGGTCACTGGGATCCAGATGGGCTCTCGGGCCCTCCCAGTGAGCAGCAGCAGCAGCAGGATGTAAACCCGGGGCGATTTCAACTAAAACTGCCCTGCTCTGATCATCTTTAAGAAACCCTGTAAGGATATGATCTCGAGGTCCATATCAGCAAAGTCCTGTGTGTCCTTCACTGGGCCACAGTATTAAAAAAAAAAAAAAAAAAAAAAATTATGCTTTCACCAAACTGATTCTAAAATAGGGTAGGTATTATTTTAAAATAAAATCATCAAGGGACGCCTGGGTGCCTAAGTCCCTTCAATGTCTGACTCTTGACTTTGGCTCAGGTCATGATCTCACTGTTTGTGAATTCGAGCCTTGCATCAGGCTCTGTGCTGTCAGCCTGCTTAGGATTCTGTCTACCACTCTCTGTGCCCCTCTCCCGCTTGCTCTCTATCTCTCAAAGTAAGGGGCACCTGGGTGGCTCTGTCGGTTAGGCGTCCGACTTTGGCTCAGGTCATGGTCTCATAGTTCACGAGTTCACGCCCCACATGGGGCTCTGTGCTGACAGCTCGGAGCCTGGAACCTGCTTCGGATTCTGTGTCTCCCTCTCTCTCTCTCTCTCTCTGCCCCTTCCCTGCTCAGGCTTTCTCTCTGTCTCTCAAAAGTAAATAAACATTAAAAGCAATTTTTTTAAAGATCAATTTCACCTGTTCCTGCTGTCCTTTGGTAAGGTGGCTGCTAGAAAGTTTACACTAACATATTGTATTTCTATTGGGGAATACTGGCCTGGACGCTTAAAAGCAATGGTGGGTAGGGGGCGCCTGGGTGGCTCAGTCGGTTGAGCGTCTGACTTCGGCTCAGGTCATGATCTCGCGGTCCGTGGGTTCGAGCACCGCGTCGGGCTCTGTGCTGACAGCTCAGAGCCTGGAGCCTGCTTCAGATTCTGTGTGTCCCTCTTTCTCTGTCCCTCCCCTTCACCCCCTCCCCCAAATAAACAAACACTAAAAAAAATTTTTAATAAAATCATCCACTATTCATGGATGATTTTTACATTGTTCCTCTGCTCTCCAGAGGAACAATGTAAATGGTCACAAATACCAAGTTCAGGATGCCAGCTGTCTCCCTGCCTCCTCCTCAAATTCATGTCCTTCTCAGAATGTGACCTTATTTGGAAACTGGGTCCTGAACAGGTCATTAGTTCAGATGAGGTCATACGATGGTAGGGTGGCCGCAGTGTCCTCAGAAGAGACACGGGAGACACACCGGGGATGGAGCCTGGAGCGACGGGTTTCGGACCCAAGGACTGCCAAGGAGCGCCGACCAGAGCCTCCCGAGGGAAAGCAGCCCCCAACACCCTGGTTGTGGGACCTCCTGCCTCCAAAACAGTGAAGGAAAGAATTTATGTTGTTTGGAGCCACCCGATCTGTGCTAAGTGGTTACAGCAGCTGTCCCCTGCTTGATTTCTAGTTCTCGGAACAGTGCCAAGGGACAAAACGGGAATGATAAAATGAAACGTGGGATGAGCCCGTCCTAAAGCACACAGGCAAAGCCTCGAAGGAAATGAAAAGGAGCTGAAGTTTCCATTTAGCCATTTATCATATATTCTTACGAATCCATGCTTCCTGACCAGGAAGTGCCATGCACCAGGGACAGAGGAACAGGCCCTGCTCAGGTTGGCACCTGCTGGTCTCGGAAGGGCGCTGCGCTGCCTTGAAAGAAGGACTGCGGTCGCCCTGGCACTTCCCCGACCTGAGACTTAAAGAACAAGCATCCACCCTTCTGTGAGACATGAAAACAAGGTGGGGAAGTTATTGGCGGCCTTTTGATACACATCTTGCAAAAGGAGAACCCTGTCCGGGGTATGTCCTCCACACAGTGTTGTTCCGACGTGTGCCAAGATGTTTCTCGGTGTGTACTTTTAACTCTGATAAACAAACAAACAAACAAACAAATCCCTAAAAACTAAATAACCAGGGTGTTCCCACCCCCCTCCCACCACCCTCTCCCCCACCCAGTACACGAGTTCTTTAGTCTTGCGACTCCTGGTAAGAATGATGTGCACAGAGTGTAGTATTCTCACACTCAAGTATTCTTATTGTAACTTTCAACTCTTATTACGAGCTGGTGGTTATTACCCGAGAAAGGGAAAAATAGGACACACTCAGAAATGACTGATCTCTCTTCTTAAGTACTGAGGTGGATGGGTTTTCTTTAATGCCAGACTGAATCTAAAGAAGGCTCTGAGTTACTTTTTCCCAAGACTTGAAGTGTTCTCAAGAGAATTTCATGGCTTCATCAAGTCTTCACACTATCCTGGCGGAACAGAAAGCAGTCCCTGGAGGAACCAGAAACCACACTGGGAATGTGGTCAGAGACTTTTGATAGCTATGCATGTGTCTGCAGATAAGCCACTTTTTCGCTTCGTCTATCTATCTGATGATCTTTACATCTAAAGAGGCTAGACCTTGATATAAGGCCTGTTGCAAGGTACTATTTTTAATCATGAGCAGGGAAAACAAGTGGCTGTTTTAAACGTCTGATTTTTTTTTTTTTCAATATTCCCTTCCAGTCACTGAATTTATTTGTGCTTTAGTTCTTAGGGGATCTGCCAAATAAGAATATGAGAAGTGTTACTTCCATCATTCTCCCCTCTCCTCACAGAAAGTACCAGGTTTTAGGGATGCTGTTTTTCCATTTACACATCAGAAAGGGGAAAAACTTATGGCTTCTGTCACATAATAGATGTTCCAGGCCTGACATTTGAAGCCATTCTTAACGGTTTCTGAGTTATGTGTCAGTCTTTCTTTAGAGAGGTTTTTAAAATGTCTGCTAACTAAATGACTTTCAGAGACTTCGGAAATTAGTCCTGATTGTATGGAAAAATGGTGCTCTGGGGTCAGTTTAACTAGTACATGTTTAAAAACCTGGTTTTGACTCCATGTAAATCCAATGTATTAGTTAAATTGGTCCCATGGCACCATTCCTTCAGGTGGTCAGGAGGGACAGCCTAAGTTCCTGAAAGTCATTTAATATATTTAAGAAACACACACACGTGTGTGTGTGTGCGCGCGCATATTTTAGAAAAAAATCCATAGCTTTTCTTCCCCTAGTCTTACAAACAGATGGTCAAAACAATTCTCTGCTAAATACACGTTGTCTTTTTCCCGTACGATGTGGTACTGAGAGTGGCAGAGAAGTCAAAGGGACGGAGAAAGGCAGACGGAGAGAAGGGGTGGCTGGGCGTTGCCTGTGTGTGAGGGAGCAAATGTACCGGGAGAAAGAACACTGGGTCCATACTGGAGACTGGCATGGAAACCCTCCCTCCTTTGAGCTGCCATCATTGGTTTTCCTCCTGCACGTGGGAGGATGGAAACACACACAAAAACCATCATCTCTACCAACATCCTTCCTTTTTTACAGCTTAGGCAATCCTGGAAATCTGCAAATGGTTGCCAGGCTAGCAAGAGTCTCCAGCAGTCCAAGAGAAATGGCAAGGAATGGGCCCAGTAAGTAACACCGAGGTATGTGCACTATTATTCTTCACAAGCGCCAGTCTCTGCCGGACAGCCTGGACTCCAGCGGCAGGAGCTGAGCTGATGGAGTGACCCAAGGATACCGTTTTGCTTAATTTAAGGTCACATAAGCGAAGAAAACTGAAACTGCCAAATAATGAGGTAGATGAAAAGTTAATGAAAAAGGCTCAACAATGATGCTGTCTATACAAACAGCTTGAGAAAGTAGGTCTGTCACTTAATACACATGCAGCATGACTATTCCATAAATGTGAGTCCTAATTACTGGATACTTGCCACCTGTGGGGCTCTGTATTCAGTGACTTAGATGTATTCTTTTAATATTTGATTTAGTAGACTGTGGAGCCTGGGTGGCTCGGGCAGTTGAGCATCTGACTCTTAATTTCGGCTCAGGTCCCAGGGTTGTGGGATAGATTTCTGAGTCCGGCTCCGCGCTGGGCATGGGGCCTGTTTAAGATTTTCTTTCTCTCCCTCTGCCCCTCTCCCCAGCTTGCATGCTCGCTGTAAAATTAAATAAGTAAGTAAGTAAATAAGTAAGGGGCGCCTGGGTGGCTCCGTTGGTTGAGCGTCTGACTTCGGCTCAAATCATGGTCTCAGGATTTGTGAGTTCAAGTCCCGGATCGGGCTGTCTGCTGGCAGCACAGTACCTGCTTGGGGTTTCTTTCTCCCTCTCTCTCTCTGCCCCTACCCCATTCGCACTCTCTCTTAAAATAAACTTAAAGAAAAAAATTTAAAAAATTGATTTAGTAGGTATTCTTACTCTCATTGTACAGATGAGAAACCAGTGGCTCAGTGAGCTTATGTAATAAGATTCTAAATTAACTGGTCTGGGGTAAGGCCCAGATTTTTTTTCTTCTTTAAGCTCTCTAGATGATTCTAAGTATAACTGGGACTCAGTCCTATTATTATATGCTACAGAGCTATGACAAAAATGTTTTACAAAATTAAGATGGACTCCAGTCCTAAATGTAAAAGCTAAAACTATAAATCTTCTGAAAGAAAACATCTTGACTGGGGGCAGACCAATCAGTAACAGGACAGGACACAGGGAGCAAAAGCCATAAAAAAATTGATAAATTACCCTTCATCAAAACTCTAAACATTCAGTACATCAAGACACGTTTATGGAAGTGAAGAGGGAAAACCATATACCGGAAGAAAACATTTGCAAAACATAAATCTAACAAAGGACTGGTATCCAGGATACATATACAATACCTACTTCTCAACAACAAAAAGACAACACTCCATTTTTTTTTTTTTTTTTAAATGGGCAAGAAATGTGAACAGACACTTCACAAAGGAAGATAACTAAGTGGCTAATAAACACATGAAAATGTGTTTAATATCATCACTGGTTGTCAAGGAAATGCAAGTCAAAGCGATAATGAGCTACCACTTATGTGCACGCCAGAAATGCTGAAGTTGAAACAAAACAATTATATGTGTTGGTAAAAACATGGAACAACTAAAATTCTCATATATTGCTGGTGAGGATGTAAAATGATACAACCACTTTGGAAAAAGGCCTGGGAATTCCTTATAAAACTAAAACAAGGTTTCCTACCATAAATGATGTATCAGCCCATCAATTCCACTCATTTACCCAACAGAAATAATAACATTTATACTCCATTTGTAGGACGTTCTGAAATAAGGAAAACTAACCTGCGATGGGAAAAAATTAGAACAGTTGTTGCCTCTGGGGGTTGGAGAGGAGACAGATGGAGGAGGGGCATGAGAAAACTTTCCAAAGAAATGGTAATAGCCTTATCCATATGGGGGTTTGGGTTACAAAGACAAATGAATTTATCAAGAGTCACTGAGGCACAGCTATTATGGAAAACAGTATGTCGGTCCCTCAAAAACTTAAAAGTAGAACTCTCTATATAATCCAGCAATATCCCACGTCTAGGTGTGTGTCCACAGGAAATAAAGCCGCCATCTTGAAGACCTATCTGCACCCCCACGTCCATAGCGGTGTTATTCACAGCAACCAAGACATGTAAACATCTTAAGTGTCCACACACGGATGAATAAGGAATGGAAATATTACTCAGAGTTAAAATAGAAGGAAATCCTGCCATTTGCAACAACATGAATGGACCCTGAAGGCATCAGCCTCAGTGAAATAAGCCAGAGAATGACATGACCTCGCTTCTATATGGAATCTAAGAATGGCAAACAGCCAGAATGATGGTTACCCGGGGGCTGGAGGGTAGGGGAAATGTAGAGAGGTTACCTAAAGTGAACAAAGTTTACCTAAAATTATGAGGTGAATAAATTCCAGAGACCTAAGGTACAGCATGATGACTACAGATACTATATACTATGTACTTGACATTTGCGAGGAAAGTTAAGTCTCAAGTGTTCTTACCACACACACACAAAAAGGTAACTCTGAGGTGACAGATACACTGGCCTGACTGTGGTAAGCATTTCACGATGTATATGTCTATTGAAACATCATCTTGTGTGCTTTAAATATGTATAGTTTTTGTCAATTGTAACTCAATAATACTGGGAAAGTCACTGAATAATAACCTTCACACTACATTTCACTGTGTGTAAATTTTATGTAAAAAACCCCAGCAAACAACAACTCTATAAACACATACAGAATTCTAAGTATTTAGGGGTAAAAGTAGACTGATATCTGTAACCTATTTAGAAACACATCCAAGAAATTAAAATTAGATGGACTGGTGGATGGAGAAACAATGGGCAGATACACAGCTGTGTAACAAAGTATAGTAAGTTAACGGGAGAGCCAGGCTGGTAGGCAGTCACTGCCGAGCTCTTCCAACTGTCCTGCATATTTCAGAATTTTCTCAATAAAATGCTGGGGGTGGGGGGAGGGAGGAGGGGAAATGCTTGACTGGCTCTCTTAACCAAAATTCACACTACATAGGTGATACACAGATATATAGAGAGGGATAAATATTATATAACATATGAATGTATAAATATAAAAACAACTACACACTTTATATATCTTATTACTACACCTGAAGGGATTCTGTTTCATACTGTCAAAATACTAGTCCTTTAATTTTTAATAATTTATTTATTAAATATTTGTAAACTGTTGTATCATATATAAGGCACTCTGCCCATGTGCCTTGGAAAATAGCAGCTCACATTTTAAATATCTACTATGTGCCAACTGTTTATGTCTGTCTGTCCATCCATCCGTCTGTCTGTCCGTCCATCCATCAGGCTTCACACCAAGCATGGAGCCCAAAGCAGGGCTTGAACTGACGACCCTGAGATCAAGAGTCAGACGCTTAACCAACTGAGCCACCCAAGTGCTGCTACGTGCAATAATTTAGCTAAGAACCTTAAGCATGAGACAGCAAGCTGTTCCACAGTCCTGAACTTACAATAACTTGTGCATAAACAAGAATAGTTTTTCTAATTTGGATTCTGTAGGTATACCTACTTTTATCCCTGGAAGGTTAATTTTCGGCTTGGTGATCAATACTTGAGAGCAAACTATATAGCACATGAAGGCAAGAATATTCCCTTAAGGTTTAGCATCTTAGGGGAGTTACTAGGATTTTCTTAATTGTGGATACATTTTATAACCTGAAGATAAATAAAACAAGGTGTAAGCATTTTATCTAAATCTCTTAGGGAAAAGAGGCAGCAACTACCAGTATGTTTGTGGATTTCAATTAACCTTCTGGATAACAGGGTGGCCTAGATTGTGTATTTTATAATCTCTCTTTCTTAGTGTCCAGAAAAATCCCAGGATTTCTTCTTACTTTAAAAAAAAAAATCTAAATGTTATGCTGTTGCTCTATAGAAGGAAGACTTCAGGAAATATTCCTAAGAGTAATCACAAAGCTCCTAACACTCACCAAACAGTCCTCTTTACGAGAAGGCTTATCGAATGGGCATAGGAAGTTAAGGCGGAAAGTTTGTGACAAGCATTGCAGGCTGCTAGAGACCTCTGTGAAGTCAGAGTCACACAAATGGCTGCAGGAAGTGACCTAACGCATCACTCATAGTGCACAGAAAAGCATGCTGCAATGCGTTGCCCAGGGAGAATTTTTTCGAGAAGGGAGAGGGGAAGGAATTCTAGGACGCGGTGATGTTTCACAGTGTGCGCTGTGTGGCTGTCCACTGAGGAAGACGGTGAAGGAGGCTACTGACGGCCTGTCTGCCATCACTCTGCTTCTGCGTAAATCACTGGCTATTTGGGTGCCTGGGTGGCTCAGTCGGTTGAGTGTCCGACTCTGGCTCAGGTCATGATCTCATGGTTCCTGAGTTCAAGCCCCACACTGGGCTCTCTGCTGTCAGAGAGCCTTTTGTCGCCTTCTCTCTCTGCCCCTCTCCCCCACTCACGTGCTCTCTCTCTCTCTCTCTCTCTCTCAAAAATAAACATTAAAAAGAAATAATTCACTGGCTATTAAAGGAGGTGTTCAGAGATTGAGAGCAAAATAACAGAAAGGAAACATTTGAGAGTGAGGCCTATGTACAAGTCTCCATTCTGTTACTTAGCAGCTGAGTAATTTGGACTACACTTGTTGACCAATCAGAGCCTGGATTTTCTTAGGAGTTTCATGAGATTAAAACCACCCACCCCGCAGGGCTTCTGGGAGCAGAAATGGGATCACATATATAAAACATTCAGTTCAGTGACGAGCAATCACTTTGTTAAGTATTAGCCTGCCTCTCTCTCTCTCTCTCTCTCCTTTTCCTTGCATATGCAAACCCTTGGTTTTTAAAAAAATTTTTTTTTAATGTTTTTTTATTTATTTTTGGGACAGAGAGAGACAGAGCATGAACGGGGGAGGGGCAGAGAGAGAGGGAGACACAGAATCGGAAACAGGCTCCAGGCTCCGAGCCATCAGCCCAGAGCCTGACGCGGGGCTCGAACTCACGGACCGCGAGATCGTGACCTGGCTGAAGTCGGACGCTTAACCGACTGCGCCACCCAGGCGCCCCTGCAAACCCTTGGTTTTATGAATGCTGGACAAGACAGTTACTGCAAAACCTCTCCTGGTCACAAACAACTTTGGTCAAGTGGAGACAACTAAGACGAAGAACCTTCCAGACCTCTCCCCAGACCATGAGACATTCTCACGTGTGCGTGAAGAGACGGCCATGCGTCTGCCATTTCTGATTTTTCCGAGGCACTCGGGGATGCAATGTGGGTAAAAGCTGATTTGGGGAGCACGCTTCAGCTTTTAACAATCTTACCTGTCTAGTCATCCTGAAAAAGCTGCCAAATCTAGCAGTGGCCATTCATATGAACAATCTCGTAAATGTTTTTGGCAGTCTGAAGAAGAAGGCAAAACACAGGAAATTTGAATTCTCTTTAGCTAGGGAAATCACTCGGGTTTAGTGACCAGAAAGAACTATCATTCTGCAGAGCTGGTAACACCCAGGGACAAGCTGGCATATGCCCAGGAGGGGAGTGACAAGCATTTCTTAATGAAGACTTTGCAATTTCAAAATAACTTTTGACCATGAAAAATTTCAAGCACACATAAATGTTTAACAAATCCGAATGTATCCATGACCCCGTTTCAGTGACTGTCAGTGATTCGATTTTAAAGCTAGAACTTAGAAATATTACCTCATCTGTCTACCCAAGACAAAAGTGATATATTTTGAGAGACACGTCCCTTCAGAATGGTATTCCCCTTGGGGGTAGGGACGATTCAGAAGTCCTTACAATGAAAACCTCAAAATCACAGTGGAAATTACCCAAATTCTGTTATTTCCAAAACAAAAATCAAAAAAACAAAAAACACCATCATTTCCTAGAGAGCTTCAGAGTAGGACAGATCTTCCCAGTGTGCATTTTTTACTTTATAGAACCCACTGAATCCACTTGCTAGGATTAAGAACAACAGGAATCCTGCAGTTCTGCACAGTTTTCCAAGGACCCCTGGGAGACAGTGCACACAAGGTAAAGGAAGAAGGTAGAAAAGAGGGGAGGCCAAGTGACCACGAGAGAGCCCCTGGACAAAAATGAAACAAAAGCAGCTGAAGGTACCTCCACAGAGGCTTTAACTACGTTCCAGCCCGGAATCCCAGAATGCCAAATCTCTACCGTGACTTTTAGACACAGCATCCTCACACCATGCTGGAGAAGCTCATCACCCACTAACACCACTGCTCTGGTCCCTTCTGCAGGGTCCTCATTAAGCCTTCATAAAGGCGTCTTCACAGCTGCCTTGTTTGTGCCCCGCCGCCCCCTCGCGATGGAGACAACCACGCATGGCGTGTGACAGAACCACTTGCTGATCCTGCTGTGGGAAAGCCCGAGATTCTTCTCAGGAGACAAAACAGAACTCGCTGCAACTAGCTACAAACGTAAGCAAAAGAAAGCAAACCGCCCCCATCCCCCACCCCCTCAGAGAGCCTCAAATTAAATGAAAACGCAAGGTGACTCATGAGCATGGGCTTGGCTTTCCACTGGGGAGAAGACAGTCTGGGTTCCCTCGCAGAGATCTAGAAAGTTCAGTTAAGCAGCTAGATGAGGAGGGCTGACATCAGCAAGCTCAGCAGTGAGCTTCAAGCCTAAACACATTAATCAGAAATGACTCTATGGTTGGTTTACACACATGACGTGTTGCAGTCTTAGCTGTGGTCCCTTCCTGCCCACTGAGAAGAATTCACTGTCGTCTGATTTAATTCACACCAAAGGAGCTTCCATTTCTTTAGGCTTTAAAACCTGCATGTAACCAAACACGATTCTACATAAGATAAAATGGCCAATGCCTTTTTCTAAGTCCCAGCAAGCTGGAGCTCCCTTCTCCAGAAGGGAGGACTTAACACTTTTCTATGATCATACAGAGTGGGGGAGACGCTCAGTACAGTCAGCAGGGTCACTACCGACCAGCACGAGTTGCACACCGAGGCAGACAGTACCTTGGAGAAGATGATGCTGTCCACTTCTTCGCTGGGTGACTGAAAGAGGTCAGAGTCACTTCCGGATTCTCGTTTGAGCACACCTGGTTTTGAGGCACACTCTCTGGCCAGTCCAACATCCAAGAAGCTGTCACATCCTGAATAGAAAATGTATTCAACCAATATGTAAAAAAAAAAAAATAATAATAATTTTTTTTTACTTTCTTTTCATTCCAGCAAGTAGCCTTTTAAGTCAACCAACTAACCTCTCTGTTCCCCCAGTAGTAAGAAGCTATAAAGGACACAGTCAAATTAGTAGCTTTCAACTCTGGTTATTCCAATTCTAGGGTGATCATTACTACAGGACAACCATGGATTTCCCATGTAAACAAAAGGTACAAAAAGATAAAATGGTAATTTAGAACCACAATTCCATCTGTATTAGATATTTAAGTGGCAATCTTTTCCTTTTGGTAACGAGAGAGTATTTTCTTTCGCTATCAAAATCAGAAGTCCTTTATTTTATTTATTTATTTTTTTTATTTTTTATTTTTCAACGTTTTTTATTTATTTTTGGGACAGAGAGAGACAGAGCATGAACGGGGGAGGGGCAGAGAGAGAGGGAGACACAGAATCGGAAGCAGGCTCCAGGCTCCGAGCCATCGGCCCAGAGCCTGACGCGGGGCTCAAACTCACGGACCGCGAGATCGTGACCTGGCTGAAGTCGGACGCTTAACCGACTGCGCCACCCAGGCGCCCCCAGAAGTCCTTTATTAGGAAACTATGAGATAGGGTTTATGGCCAATTTCTAAGACGTAAGTTCTTTCTGGAAACTTGTTACTTATCAAATATTGGGATAAAAGACAAAGGGGGAGCATATCTAACATAAATATCAGCGTATTACACTTATGGGTTCTGTTGAGTAAGAAAAGAAATATAATTATTTTTCTACCTTAAACAGATGACACTGGGGAGAGGGGAAATATACTAACGAAGAAAAATGTATCATGTAGAATCTGTCTTCAGTTCAATAATTAGCACAGGGACTCTGGTAAACCAGAGGGAGGAGGCCCTGACAGAAATATTATACTGTCTATCAAGGAATTCTCAAGACTTAGTATATTGAAATTAGCAAGGTATTTAACCCATTCTCTCCTATTAATTCTGTAAACAAAATATGACCTGGTAGCAACAGAATTAAACACATATGTATGTGGTAAAACCAAAAGCCCAAAAGAAAGTCAATTACTAGGTAGGTATCAACCTCCTTGTAGTCTGGAGAGTGTGGTACCTCCATTGTGGTTAGCACTTTTCTGTGTGATTCAGTCAGACACGTATCAACCCTGCAGCTGATACTAGGTGATGAGGGACATAGTAGACGAGCTGACTACCTAGCAGTTCACGAGAACGCTACCTGGAGGTTTTGGTTGGAGGCAGATTCAAAAGGAGTTGACGATACAAGGTGAAAGCAAAACCAAAAAAACCCACAACGGTTTTAGACTCTATGAACAGACAGTATACCCAAGTCCAAAATGGAAACAGTCCTGCCACTATGTGACGGCTAGAACTCACCGACAGTATTGTTTGTTTCTAGGTAACATTTATTTTTATTTATTTTCTAATGTATGTTTATTTTTGAGAGAGAGAGAGAGAGAGAGAGAGAGACAACGCATGAGCTGGGGAGGGATGGGGGGGGGGCGGGGAGGAAGGGAGGGAGACACAGGATCTGAAGCAGGCTCCAGGCTCTGAGCTATCAGCACAGAGTCCGACACGGGGCTCAAACTCAATACGGGGAGATCATGACCTGAGCTGAAGCCGGGTGCTTAACCGACTGAGCCACCCAGGCGCCATGTCCTAGGTAACATTTAGATAAAGAACTGATATGAGACGCCTGGGTCACTGAGTGTTGAGTGTCTGGCTCTTGATTTCATTTTGGGTCATGATCCCAGGTTCATGGGATTGAGCCCTGCATCAGGCCCCAGGCTGAGCACTTAGCCTGCTTGGGATTCTCTCTCTCCTCTCCCTCTCCACTCATGAGCTCTCTCTAAAAAAAATAAAAATAAAAATAAAAAACACTGATAGACAGAAATGCACGCATGGTAATGAGGTCACGCCAGTGGAAACCCTTGATATACATGTGGCTTGCACAGGAGCTGGAAAAAATGAGTCTGAGGGCAGTTGCAGATCTGTTCTTTGCTGTTCCAGAGGTAGAACAAAAAGCCCACTGAGTGGAAGCCACAGAGCTTTAACTCTAGGCTTCTGGGCAATGGGTTAGCAGCTTCATAAAGTAATGACTGTCACTCCACCAGAAGGGGTGGCACAAAGGCTGAATGACTTTGTCAAGAGGTTTCAGAAAAGATGTACACATAGAAAGGAAATGGGACATCAGATAACCCCCAGTGTCTCTCTTAATTCTCAGAGTCCATGTTGGGACAATAATTGTATGTGTATGTATGCTGAGGGATAACTAGAAGAGGATGTTTACTCTTATCTCAATTAGCTAATTATTGATCATTAATAAATTATTTGCCCTGAATTAGCTGGGAATCTTAGAGGAAGGGTCAAAGGAGCAACACACTGGAATATAGGTCACAAGCTGGTCACTAAAATTACCTTTTCTCCTAGTAAGGCATTTGACTAGGTACTGAGCATTATCCAAATAAAAAGAGACATTTAGAGAGACAGAGAGAGTGTGTATGTGTGTGTGTGTGTGTGTGTGTGCGTGCCTGCACGGTGGTGGTAGGGGGACAGTATGCAACTTTGTAGTAGAAACGGACATATTAGGAAGACAATTTCAACACAGAAATACACAAATGATGCTACAGGATCCACAGATAAATCTCAGAATGTTTCAGTTGAAGAAAAAAAAAATGACCTTAATCCATTTCAATCTTGGTCCAAGCTATTTCTGAGTCTTTAGTTCAGTGGGAATAGGCCCTGTCTCTACAAGACTTGGAATCATGGGTATTCTCGACCCAACCCCAACCCCCTCCCCCCCCACCCCCGCCATTTTGGAGAGTATGGACAAGCTTAGGCGGAGTAGGTGGGTGTAACCTTTCTACTTCTCCCTCTTTCCCCACTTGGAAAAATAAAAAACTCCACTTCATGGTTGAGGGGAAACCAGGGGGCTGGCCAAGAAAAGAAAGGGCTGTCACAGCAACTATGCTGAGCTGCCGACTCTCCAGCGGGCAAATAGACCACGTCCACATTCCAGACTGGAAAACAAACCAACTTGAGACACTCTAATGGAAAATTCACGGGGAATATCCAGATTCAGCCCTGGTAGGAAGAGTTCACCCAGAAAATAAATCCGAGCCAGCACTACAAGGGAGCACAAATCGAGCTGGGATAAGACTCTGCTGTGTGATACAATCCTGACTGTTGAGTTGGGGGAGTGAGGTGGGGAAGGGTATGAAAACAAGGGATTAGGGGGAGAAAATGACCATAAGCCATTATGCCACCCCACAAACAGAGGGGGGCCCTAAAGGCAAAGCCAATCTACCCCCTGTGTCGTATGTCTTCTCACACGCCCTCTCCTAACGAATAACGTGGAGTAGTAACACGTGAAGGTATACGCAAGAACAATGAACACTGGCCGGTTTGAGAGTCACATGTATCTGCCTTAGAGCCAGGTCTGCTTACTTTTAGTACAAAAATCCCAGGCAAGAAGTCATTTAACCCCTTAAGTCTCCATTGCCATACCAATCAAATGGGATGACTGTACCTCCCTCAAATAGCTGTAGTGACAGTTAGAAATAATTTATACAAATAGTAGCCACGACTCTGCCCCTCAGCACCCAGCAGGCCTGTGATAAACACACCTAATGAAGTTAAGGCTTCACTAACCCATACTGAGTGATGTAACAAGCATCCAGGACGGACATTACCTTGAGGTGAGCCAGTCCTATTTTATGACTCATACATAATTCTGCCTATAAACTTCCATATCCTGAGACATTAGCTTCTTTAAAAGCTAGCAAAACGTGTCATTTTTAAGATGTTCCCTACTCATTTGGGTTCAAAATTATATAGGCAAACAAATTACAGTAGGGAAAGGGAGGAAAGCCTACCAGCAGCGCCCACTCACATTTGCTGAACCATGCTAATCGTAATGCATTTGTATTTATTCGTAGCTAAATAAATTTGTATTTATCCAGAGTTGAAGAATATCCAAAGTGATTTTAAAACTTATTATCTTCTTTGGTTTTTACACTATTGATCTCTTGAACTGTGTTTATAAAGTAAAGGAAATCTCTAAGATCCAAAGTACCTAGAATTCACCAATTTACCTAAAATCAAAACCTCAGGTCTGAAGTTCCAAAGCACAATCCAGATCTCAGATTTTGCTACAGTGAGATTTAAAAAGACTCTAAGAAGTCAAGAAGTGTCTAAGAAGGCCAAGTGTGTTTGTGTGGTGGGGAGGGGGGCAGGGAGAGTCAATAAAATTCAAGATGATGTCCTGGGAAAAATGCTCAGGGGTTCAAAATTCATTTATTTAAATGAATAAATTAGGGGCGCCTGGGTGGCTCGGTCGGTTAGGTGTCCGACTTCGGCTCAGGTCACAATCTCACGGTCCGTGAGTTCGAGCCCTGCGTCGGGCTCTGTGCTGACAGCTCAGAGCCTGGAGCCCGTTTCAGATTCTGTGTCTCCCTCTCTCTGACCCTCCCCTGTTCATGCTCTGTCTCTCTCTGTCTCAAAAATAAATAAACGTTAAAAAAAAAAAATTTTTTTTTAATGAATAAATTAAACTCTAGTGTGTGAAGAAACTCCTTGTGAACACTCAAGTTGTCAGACAGCCTCATTTAACCCTTCCACGGCAGAGAGCTCTGCTGTTTGGATGGTTGGGAGTAATGACACTTCTGGAAAATGCCCACAACAGCCCAAGATATGGTGAGTAGTATACTTTTAAGTACAAGATTCTAGGGGGGCTGGGCGAGGGAAGTGTCAGCTAAGTCTGTGAATAGGGTCAATCTTGTAACAGGCAGGGACTCTGAACACGACCATCTGAGACAAAACTGGAGAAAAAACACTTTTCGTATTTGTCTCCAACATTTCCTTTGGAGTGAAGTCAGAGCTGAGAATCCAGAGGAAAACTCTTGGGAGACCTAGGATGTGGACAGTGTGCCTTTCAATTTAGTACTATGCGAGACACCCCCAGCTAAACTGTTTCTACAAAGACCAGTCGATGGGGACTCGGTAAATTTTACAGCAGGTCAGTAAAACTTGTGAAGGTAAACAAAGGTGCTGTTGAGTCAGGTCGACTCAGGAGACCAAATGACGTTCACGTGGCAGCTCTGCAACAGGCACAGGGACTGACGTAGAGGCGCCACGTCCTTCAACACCACCCACTGAGGAAAGCTAGCAGTGCTGTACAGATGGGAGACCACAGGGAGCACAGACACTGGGCAACATCCCTCACTTCACTGTGAATTAGTGGCTACACTGGGTAGAAGGTGGGGCCTCCTACCACAAGCCACGCGCTGTGTCATGGACAAGCCAGGTGTCGGCAGCTGACCCTCACCTGCTGTGACTGATACCTCAACTGCCGACAGTACTTCCAAAGCTGATGGTTCTCGACCCTGGCTGCGCAGTGGACTTGCCAAGGGAGCTTTCAAAGCTTCTGAGGCCCGGCTCACACCCCAGGCCCAACTAAATCAGGACTTCTGGGAGCGGGACCCAGGCAGCAGTGTATTTAAAGCCCCCCAGAGAATTTCAATGCGCAGCTAAAACTGAGGGCTCTCCGGTTTAGTTCTTAATAAGTATTTACAGCTGTTATCGGATTGAGAAACCACGATCATATGTACGCACACAGCAGAGACGCCTTCACAGAATCAGTAAGTCATAAAGCCACACGTGAAGACTTACCACTAAAATGAAACTTAGGTAATTACATGACACTACTCATTCTCAGGGGGGAACAAAAACGCCTACAGACCCAAACTGCTCTTACCCCCTTCTTCTGACTTACTGTATGGCCTGGTCAGGAAGGACAGACCTCCGAAAACGCTCTGGGAATTAGAGGGGGGCTCCAGAGCTAGGAAATGGACGTTTTTAGATACAGTTATTCACGCAACTGGAAGCTGGAAAACCCCGGCTCACCTGGGCTCTGTGTGGGAGCCAAGAGAGACGCTGCATCAGGGCACGGCTGTATTGTACACCAGCTTTCCCGGTTTATCTGAAGGAAAGAGAAACAGATCGACGTTCAGACAGTGAAGCAATGTGGGATGATGTGATGGCTGCTGCAAGCATATCTACTGTACCAACACTCCTGCTTTTTTCTTTAATACTTTATGATACAGTAGGTAAAATTATAGGAAGGAAAAAAAAAACCCTTTCACAACACAATCAAGGCATGCCCTACTCCACTAAGGCTCTAGGGAGACCGTCACTAAAAGCAACAGGAAAAAGACACACAAGGAGGAAGGCCTGGTGCAGGCCGAGGGTGAAATAATATAAGAATAATACATTTAATATGTAACACAGTGATAATGATAAGTAACACGAAATGCATCGCAGATTACATTACATATTTGATCTCTTCATTTACAAGTTAAAAACACACAAAAATAATTTCTGTTTCTTCAAGATTTACTATCCACTGGGTATCAGGTTAGGATTCTATGTACATTATCTAAATCCCCACAAGAGCTGCGAGAAGTCTGTATTATCTGTACCCAAAGAACAACTAGGCTCAGCGGAGTTGCTGAGGTCATTATGACAGCACTGGCGATGGAATACAAGTCTACATGAATCTAAAGCATATTAAGAAGAGAAGGCTCCCTTAAAATATTTAAAAAAAAAAAAACAGCCTTTACAACGCTCAGCCATCTTATTAGCATCATAACCATCTACTTTCATTACATTTAAGATAGTATGAAATTACCGTGACAGATTTCAAAAGTCGTCTCCCCCATAACTGATAAAAGAAGTAAACACAAAATCAACAAAGATACAGAAAACTTGAAAAACGTTACCAAGCAGTTTGAGCTAACCAGCAAATGCGGAGCAATTCACCCAAAGGCAGCAGGACACACATTCAAGTACACACGGAATGTTCACCACAACAGACCATATTCAGTGGCATAAAAGAAATCTCAAATTGAAGATTAAAATCATACTACACATGCGCTCTGTCCACAAGAGTATCAAAATCAGAAACCAAAATGAGAAGTTACCTGGAAAAACCACAAAGATTTAAAAAACAAAACAAGACAAAAACACACAAAAAAACCTGTTAAAAAATCCATGAATCAAAGAAGAGATCTTTAGGAATTATTATATATTAAATATTAGAAAACATCTCCAACTGAAAAATTCAAACATCACATATAAAAATTTGTGAGATACAGCTAAAACAGGATTTAGAGCAAAATTTATAACATTAAGTGCCTATATTAGAAAAGAGAGGTCTCAAATCAAAGATCTAAGCTTCTAAGAAACTAGAAAAACGGGTCTCAATGAAATGGAAAACAAAAAATAAAGTCAATGAAACCAGAACCTGGTTCCCTAGATCAGTAAAGCTCTAGCTAGACTGACCAAGACCAAAAGTTACAAACTGCCAGTATCAGGAATTAAAGAAGTCATCATCACAGTTCCAACAGATACCGAAAGGATAACAAAGGGATATTATGCACAACGTTACTGTAACAGATTCACAAGTCAGATGAAATGGAAACATTTCATGGAGGACACAAACTACCAAAATTCACTCAAGAAGATAAAGATAATCTGAATACCCTTATTCTTTTAAAGACATTGAATTTAGTTAAAAACCTTCCTATAATGAAATCTTCAGGCCCAGATGGTTTCAGTGGTGAATGCCACCAAACACTGAAGGAAGAAATAATGCCAATTCTACACAAACTCTTCTACAAAATACAGGAGGCAGGAACTATATACAGCTTGTTTCTATGAGTCCAGCATCACACTGCCACCAAAACTAGACAAAGATATTATAAGAAAACGTACATCAGTATCCCTTAGGAACACAGATGCAAAATCCTGAACAAATATTAAGATACCGAATCCAGCAACGTAGAAAAAAGGTCAAGTTGTCATGGCCAAGTTCATCCCACGAAGGGATGAGAGAACAGTATCATCAAATATGCCACATGGGATAAGGCAGAAAGCTCCAGGACGTTCTGTCAAACCAACTGTTTGACCAACAAGAAACGCAAGGAATTAATAAGCTTCTTGCAAACCTAGATCTACATGAAACAAAACAGCACATCATTTGCTCCTTTTGACTATCTCACCGTTAGAGAGAGGACAGGAGGCAGGGACCAGGGGCCATGCATGTTTTGGTTCCTGGTATGTTACAAACCCATGCCAAAAATTTCACAGTGATCTGAAATGGAAACCGATCTTCTGCTGGTTCCCTGGGATTATGCAAAGTAGGCCCTTTAAAATGTAATTTGAGTGTGCCCAATAAGGAAGTAACCTCAAATTCAGTAACTTTAACAAACCCTACCCATACCTTTCAAAGAAATCAAACAGCAAATTTTCTTAAAAAAAAAAAAAAAAAAAAAAAATCATTCATTCAGAGCAGGATTTCTTTACTGAAAACTACATCTCATTTGAAATGAGCCAAATTTCACCAGAGTGAAATGTTTCTCTGCTAACAGTAGAAACAAGAGTCCAGAACTACTATACTTCAGTAGAAAGCTATATTTTGAGGCTGAAAGAGAAAAAAAAAATTGCTTTTCCTCTTTTTATTCCCCAAATAGGAAAAGATTGCAGGAATACAGCACAAATTTGAATAATTAACAGAAGCAAAAAAGCTGAGAAGATCCTTTAAAGTAGTGAAGAATACGCTGCTCTGAATTGTCATGACATTGTGTTCTCCTTCTGTGACCTTCACTAACTTCAGCCGACATTTTAGGAGACTTTGCTAAAACTCTACATCTCAGAATATTTTTCATTGCCTTTTCAACTCCGTGGCCACTGAGTAAACTGGACATTCTTTGCCTTCAATATGTAAGGGACTGACTATACTTTTCATGTCCTTTTAGGTTTGCATGCTATAAAAAGTTAAACAATTTGTAAAATAACATAATATACATAAGCAGTTCATGATGTAGTAATAGTATATAATATAAACATGTTTATTTAAAATCGTGTTTTAATAATAAAAATAAAATATTAAAATATTTATTTAAAATAATGTGGGGCGCCTGGGTGGCTCGGTCGGTTAGGCGTCCGACTTCGGCTCAGGTCACGATCTCATGGTCTGTGAGTTCGAGCCCCGCATCGGGCTCTGGGCTGATGGCTCAGAGCCTGGAGACTGCTTCTGATTCTGTGTCTCCCTCTCTCTCTGCCCCTCCCCCGTTCATGCTCTGTCTCTGTCTCAAAAATAAATAAACGTTAAAAAAAAAAATTAAATTAAATAATGTAATAAATACTGAAACAATGAAATTAAGATGAAATCAAATCTCTAACTGAATACACTAATTTCTGAAATAACAGTGGTGAGAACATGTTAATGTTGGAAGAACATTCTTCATGGGTCTCTCCTAGCTCTCCATGTCTTGTGAGCAAAGGCATTGATTGTCCTTTTGTTCTAAATTATCTTTTCAAAAATGTGTCTATCAAACAACTCTGGAAGATAGAGATATTGTTTGTTTCTGAAGCAAGGGCAGGTCTGTCTACTGTCCAGCATAACAAAGACAATGTCTCAGTCAAGGGCAAAGATCAGGCAGGCTCACTGCCCATTATAAGGACTGAAGTTTCCTAAGAGTGGGGTTTCTTGGCTGTGACGTGGGACCCCCTCTGGGCTGTCCCTGGGGAACTTGGGAAGCAAGAGGAACCAACAAGAAACTGATGCTCATGGTGCTTTTTGTGCAATGAGTAATAAACCCCTTTGCCCCTGACCCAGGAAGCCCTGTGACTTCAGGCAGCAGCCATGAAACTGTCAGACTAACTTGGGAGCTTGAGAGTAGGGTAAAATCTCAGACCTATCACTTTTGACAAGTAGTATATATTAAATAGTATCAAAAACACTTAAACACAGGGGCAGGCAGAAGTCTCTTGATATGATCACACCTATGTGGTGAAAAACCTTAATCTGATTCAGTTTTTTCATTGAATGATTATGCCTGAATGAACACAGAGAGACAATATTTATTTTAACTTTTCTGTTGTTTCCCAAATTTTTTTTACAAATTACTTTTTGGTTTTTACAATTGATTCTGGAAAGCCTTCTATTTTGTAGTAACTTTAAGTTGACAGAAAAGTTACAAAGATAGCCCAGAGTTCTCATGTACCCTCTCTCACCAGTATCTCCAATGTTAACATCCTATGAAACCCTGGTGCCTTCATCAACAGTAAGACACCAACATTGGTACATTACCATTAACTAAATCCTGGACTTGATTTGGATTCTGTTTCCATTAACGTTCTTTTCTGTTCCAGGATCAAAACCAGGATACATACCACAGTGCACTGAGTGGGAGTGTGTGTATGTGTGTGTGTGTTGGGGGGGGGGGGGTTGGGGTGTAATTTGGCATTTTAACATCTTTACTGAAGTGTAATTCATATACTCTAAAACTCACCGTCTAAGTCTATGAATCAGTGGTTTAGGGTATTTGCAGACCTGCTGTAACCATCATCAAGTTTAGAATATTTTCATCATGCCAAGAAGACACCGTATCCATTAGTATTCAAACCCCACCCTGACCTCCATTTCCCAGTTCTGAGCAATCATAATCCACTTTCTGTCTCCATGGATTTGCCTACTCCGAACGCTTCACATAAATGGCATCATGCATTATGTGATCTTTTGTGACTGGCTTCCTTCACTTAGCAAAGTGTTTTCAAGGTTTTCCTATGTCATAGCAACAGTACTTCATTCTTTTTACTACTAGATAATATTCCACTGTGTGGGGATGCCTTAATTCTATTCATTCATTCATTCATTCATTCATTCTTCAACTGACGGGCATTTGGGTTGTTTTCACTCTCTGGCTGTTTGGAATAATGCTATGAAAATCCTCATACAAGTTTTTGTTTGCACGTGTTTTCATTTCTCCTGGGTTTATACCTAATGAGTGAAACTGCTGGGTCACATGATAACCTTTATATTAGACATTCTTAGGAACTGCCAGACTTTTCCAAAGTGGCTGCATCATGTGATGTCCCTGCCAGCAATGTATGGCTGTTTTCTTTCTCCGCATCCGTGCCCACGCTGGTTATGATTCTTGTCCATCTGATTGCAGCCATCCTAGCAGGTGAGAAGTAGTGTCTCGTGGGAGTATTTGTTTTTTAAATGGAAAATGTATTTTAATCTGTTGGTTACTTTCTAGGAACGCAAGACAGTCTGAAGATGGAATGCTCTTCGCCCTCAGGTTTGTCTCCCTCCTTATTTAAAGCAAAAAAAAAAAAAAAAAAAAAAAAAAAAAAGTATTTAAATACCTTCCATGTATCAAATTCTACGCGAAGCCTTAAAAGCAGAAGTAGTAAAGAGTGTGTCCTGAAAGGACGCCCAGTTTACGAGAGAGAGACATGAAAATGTTCACTTCCTAAGCTCCTCGCACACAGCAGGTATTAAATGTGCGCTGTCACCAGCAGGAATGAGAGCCCGAGTGAGCGGACCACTGGAAGGAGGAGCCGTATTTTACGTGCTGCATGCATTTCTGACTAGGTCACCAAAGACACAAGCAGAGACATGGGGCCAGCTCCACACAAGGCATTGCACAACACAGAGGGGGGAAGTCAGAGACTGCCACACCCTGGTAGAAGCAGAAGAATTCAGGGAGCCTCGTTTCACAGGAGTTAAGGAAGCAGAGGGCAGAAAACAGAAGGTAGGTCCGTGGTGCCAACCACTGCAGAGAAGTCAAAACAGATTAAAAAAAAAAAAAAAGAAAAAAAAAAAAAAAGAAGTTACTGGACTGGGTAACTGTGAGGTTTCTCGTGACTCTGCAAAGGGCAGGTTTTCACAGGACAGGTGAGATCAGAATGAAAGCTGTGGAACATGTGTTTATCTCTGTAGATTCAGGGCACTTTACAGTTTATAAAATAACTGTCAGCTACACATGACCTTTCTCCTGCCGCACAACGAGGCACGATGCCATTTGGGAGAGGAGGCCACACACACTCGGCGAGGCTAGATTTGGGGAGAGGATCTTTGCGTGTGGACTGCACTGTTACTGGTGACTGCACCTGCTCCAGAGACCAAGCTTCTTGAGAACAGAAACACACCTTTAATCCCTGGGGAGGGAAGTGCCAAGAAGCAAGGGCATGGTTCGTGGGGGATGCTTAATGAATTAATCTTTGAGTTCATTATCCTCCATGATTTTACAGAGAACAGCGAGGAGAGCCTTCAGGATTCTCACTCTGCCTGCCTTTACCAGATCCGTAAACAAACACAAGTGAGGCCAAAGGAGGTGAAGTGACTCCACCCAGTGAGTTCAGTATTTAGAAGCCGGGAGGGCGTTCTCCCTGCTTCCATCCAGCTCTCTTTCCCCGAGTCCATGGGTACCGCTTGTTACTTTTTTCTTTGCCTTGGAACTCAACAACTGTTTAAACAAGTTTTAATAACAATACTAAACTGGAAAAGATCTGGGCAAGTGCATTTCAGATCCCTGGAGAAGATTAGCTGGAAAACAGTCACTGTTTATTTTAGGCAAGTATATTTAGAAAATAAAAGTATTACCAAAAAGAAACAACGCATGGGACAGTGGGTGCCAAGTGTTTGAAATTCAGGATGCTGTAATTGAGAGAAATGTTCTCTGTGTCGGGGGGGGGGGGGGGGGGAAGGGGGAGGACTCTGCCTAGGCGCCTGTGTCCATCACTAACCATTAATGGGGGCTCTGCCTAGGCGCCTGTGTCCATCACTGACCGTTAATGGGGGCTCTGCCTAGGCCTAGGTGCCTGTGTCCATCACTGACCGTTAATGGGGGCTCTGCCTAGGCGCCTGGGTCCATCACTGACTGTTAATGGGGGCTCTGCCTAGGCCTAGGCGCCTGTGTCCATCACTGACCGTTAATGGGGGCTCTGCCTAGGCCTAGGCGCCTGTGTCCATCACTGACCGTTAATGGGGGCTCTGCCTAGGCGCCTGGGTCCATCACTGACCGTTAATGGGGGCTCTGCCTAGGCCTAGGCGCCTGTGTCCATCACTGACCGTTAATGGGGGCTCTGCCTAGGCCTAGGCGCCTGTGTCCATCACTGACTGTTAATGGGGGCTCTGCCTAGGCCTAGGTGCCTGTGTCCATCACTGACCGTTAATGGGGGGTTCTGCCTAGGCCTAGGCGCCTGTGGCCGTCACTGACAGTTAATGAAGAGCATTAACTGGTGGTGCTGATAAGGTGCACCACCTCCATGGACACAGGACACGTAGGAGAATCTGGCTATGATGCAGTTTCAGCCAGTTCCCTCTTCTGAATTCAGATCCATTTATAAACATTTAAAAGTAAAATCTATATTGAAAAATAGTAAGGTTTCAAGCGAATCAAGATTTTTTCACCAGGGCAGGATGGGGAATTCTAGCATGAAAAGGCTTCCTCGAGCTCTCTTGCTGTCAGCTACACGCGGATCCATCCCTGGTCAACATGTTGGGGACACCCCCCACCCCCCACCGCCATTAGGCAAGAAACAGTGTTCAGGCACAGCTTAGGCAGACGGGTAGGACATGATCCTGTCTACATTTTGCATAGGACAGGACATCTCACAGTTGAAAAGTATGAGAAACTCTTTTTAAACAAAAATGCCATGGGTTACATTTGCATCCATGTCCCAGGACGGCAGATATGAGTACCTCCACCAACTGTGGACCACAGGTCAGGAAACACGGTTTAGTTAGTGAAATACAATAGGGACACAAGTCCCAGAAACCCACAGAGGTTAAGGAGGAAGCCCCTAGAATAACAAAAGATAATTTCTGGTTCGGATATGTGAGAAACACTTATCAGAGGTGGTGGTATATGAGGTGGGCCTTCTAAGGCGAGCACAGTATGCTCAGGAGAGAGAGAGGAGGAGAGGCAGGGAGTTCCAGCCATGAGGGAAAAACAGACGAGCTAAGTAGTCAGGACACTTCAGAGCTGGAGTTCATTGCCTTCTACGGCACAGACTCCTTCCGAACCTGAGGGAAGCCATGAACCCTCACCAGAAACATGCATGTGTGTGTCCAGTCATTGGTTCTGGAGAATATCCTCGGAACCCAGCATGCAGACCTTTTCCTGAGACATGTCTGAGAAGCACAGAAAGCCCAAAGGTTCCCGGAAGTACAAACTGAGGAAAGGTGAACAGGAGATAGGGCCATAGTGAACCAGGCTTTGTTCTCGAGCAAGGGCGGACCCTCCCCCCAACGACATCAGCAGGGGAGGCAGAGCGGTACCATGCCAGGAACATAGCTCTCGAAGAACATGGAGAAAATGGGGTGGTAGGAGGAGCCTGTGGCCTAGCCTAGTGGCAGTGTGCACCCGGACTGGGAAGATGCCCTCTGGAGACAGAAGCAGAGGAGCAAAAAGCTGGCATGGAGGGCAGAATCTACAGAAATAAGACAGAGGGCCCCAAACCCACCATTTCACCAGCGGGAAATCCAGCGGGCAGGAAGATGCTGCTGCCTGTTCTATTTGGCTGTGCTGAGTCTGAGGTGTTCAGACGCCTTTCAAATAGTTGAAGAAGGTTAGGGATCTCGAGAGAAAGGCTGGATGCTGGCTTCATTTGCCACTGAGGTAACAGGTGAGAAGATGTGCACGAGAGCCAAGGCCCAACACGCAGAGAGGAGACACTCCGAAGGCAGCGTTCCCTCGTGTGGGACGACACACGTGTGTGCACGGAGCAGCTTGGAAAGCTGCTACTTCTGAACTCTTACAAACATCACCAGCACAAAAGTGAGTGTGCATCAGGGAAATGCACGTAAGTCAAAACCATGATGAGACGCTACGTCGCTCCCGTGAGGATGGCTATTATCACCTCCTCGCCTCCAAGGAGCCACTGAGAAAATAACAAGTATGGGTGTGGGTGCAGGGAAACTGGAGCCTTGGGCGCTGCTGGTGGGAATGTCAAACGCAGCAGTCACTGTGCAACAGTGTGGCGGCTCTTCCAAAAATTCAACAGAGAATTGCTATACAATCCAGCAATTCCACCTCTGGGTATATGCTGAAAAGAATCGAAAGCAGGGACGCAGACAGATATTTGTACGCCTGTGTCCGCAGCAGCATTACTCACGACAGACAAAAGGTGGAAACAACGAATGTCCATCCGCAGATGAATGCATACATGTGATCTACACACGTCATGGAACACCACCACCCAGCCTTCAAAAGCAAGGGAACCCCGACATGCTACAGCATGGATGAACCCTGAAGACAGTACGCTCAGTGAGATAAAGCAGTCAGAAAAGGACAAACACTGTGATTCCATGTCTATGAGGTAACCAGGGTCGTTGAACTCACAGACAAAAAAATAGAATGGTGGTTTTCAGGGGCTGGCAGGGAGGGAGAAACATGGAATTATTGGTGAATGGGTAGAGAGTTTGTTTGCAAAGACGAGAAAGTTCTGGAGACGGCTGGCGGGAACGGGTGCACAACAACGTGACAGGCCACCAAGCTAACTGTGCACCTAAACGTGGCAGATTTTATGTTACGTGTAGCCTCCCAATGATAAAACAAAGTGACCGTGCAGCCAGCAATAGAGAAAAGTGGTCAAAGGGGCCCACATAGTGAGGGGCAGAGCTGGAACTCTGGGCCAGATACTACCAATCATGGTCAATGCCACTAACCAGAGGGCAAACTCCATGCGCACCGAGTGTGGAAAGAATGTCAAAACAGGTCTCAGCATTTTCCGCCACATCATATTCAGTGACAGCAGCACCCAGCATACCGTCTTCTTGTGTGAAACACGTGGCGTTTACTACAGAGATCAACCGCTTAGGAGATAGAAACCAGATTACAAAACATCTCCTCCTCCTTCTGCTGGGTTTCCGAATCTGATGTCACAGATAAACCTGCCCTAGTCTCGGTTCTGTTCAACAACTCTGTCTCTTTCTCACTTACACCAACAGCCAACTTAAAGGCCACACCGTGTGGCTACATTTGAAACATTTTCAGAGTGCTTCCTACAGGCCTTCAGATGGACCTTCAGATACACCACCAAGCCCTGACTACAAACACGGTAACACACCTGTTCTCCTGTTAGTCTCTTTTCCAAGAGGTGACCTCCAAGATGGAGATTTTCACATAAACAGATACGTTGGTTCTCTGTACTATTAACACTCTTCTTAGCCAGCTTGGAGACTAGGCTTGGCGAGATTCTGATTGTTAGAAGAATTAGGAGACAGAAAAGGAAGAAACAACAGTGTTGAGACTACTAATAATTCGAGTTTTAAGAGAAAAACAAAGATGATTATGAGTCCCTCTCTCCAGATTTTGCCCTATGGCGTCTTTGAACTCGTATGAGCAAAATACAGGATTGGCAACTGCCCAAATGGGTAGGAGAGGGGAGTTCAAGATCATTCAGAAATTGTGTTTGGCTGGAAATAAGGGAAAGAGAAACTCTACCATTAAATATTCATGTTTTTGGAGGAATTAGTTACCAAAAAGCCACTTTCTGGCTCTGACTCCATTTATGATTCTTTAGCTAAAGAACAAACTTAGGCCTTTGTCCATAGCACCTCCATAATACGTAGGATCATGGACGCTATGGGTGTTCAACAGCCAAAGTTCTGGTGAGCTACTGTGCATATGGAGCACGGGAAAATGAAGTTCAGGGGCGCCTGGGTGGCGCAGTCGGTTAAGCGTCCGACTTCAGCCAGGTCACGATCTCGCGGTCCGTGAGTTCGAGCCCCGCGTCAGGCTCTGGGCTGATGGCTCGGAGCCTGGAGCCTGTTTCCGATTCTGTGTCTCCCTCTCTCTCTGCCCCTCCCCCGTTCAGCTCTGTCTCTCTCTGTCCCAAAAATAAAAAAAATAAAAAACGTTGAAAAAAAAAAAAATTAAAAAAAAAAAAAAGAAAATGAAGTTCAGAAGGAATGTCAGACCCATCTGGGTAAGTCTGTGTTCCTGCCACGAAGCCTGGGACTCCTTGTGATTATCTAAACTGCACCCACGTTGTGTTCCCATCAGTCTGAAAATAGAGCTGTACATATTTCCAGCAGACAGGGAACTGCCTTTTGTTTCTGGCAGTGTTTCTCCTACTGTTTATATCTGAACATCCTAATAACGCAGCTTATGGTTACACTCAGCCTTCCCAGCCACTGCTCCTATTGACTTCCCTTTCAACTGTCTCAGGAGACCCAGCCAGAGAGACGAGGCTGAACAAAAGGAAGCAAAAACCCACCATCCGGACATGGAAGCCAACGCTTGAGTCAAAATCTTTCCAGGAATTAGACTGCAACGGAGCAGATAGACGTAGTTGTCCTCAGCCTCCCCACATCTTCGTTGAGGCGGCCGTGGAAGTGTCTTAGACAAAACAAACTTCCAAAGGATGTGTATTTCTCTGGAAAATGGCACTAGAGTTAAAGGCCAAGTACTCCTTCTGAGCTTTACCTAACGAGCTCATGTGGCCTGCCCAAACATCACAGGGCCGGGGGGGGGGGGGGGGGGTGGTGTCCTCCTCCACAAATATTTTCACACAAACCACGGTTGCAAATCTTTTAAGCGTTCACCTGACACTCTTAATTACTAGCTACAAAGTCTGCTCTCAAAAAAGCATCAATAACATAAAGAGTCCTGTTATTATTAAGTAGACAATATCTTCCCAGGTACCCAAAGTTATAAAAATTGGTAAAACAGAAACAGCTCTTAGACTAAAATCAGTTCTTATTAGCAGTCATTCCAGGAGTCTGATGCTCTTCTCTTTGGTATGATAGTTTTGCGTAAGTTTCAGATATGTAGTGTCCTCTTGTGTTAACACTGGTCTTAGGAATGCCCACCATGAATTAGCTACAGAACTACGTTAGGTGAAAATTTCTATCTTTCACCAACTTGTGAGTTCCATACGAGCTTTCTGAAGGATGCTGACAAAAATGGGCACGTTGCTACCAGAGGGTTTCTGCCAACAATAAAATTCTTCCATATCCCATTCTGAGCATGTGATTTATGGTTACCAACCACTTATCATAAGAGCCAGAAGATACACACATCGAGAGGAAGTAGTCAAGGGAGTATCAAATGGCGAGGAAGAGCAATGTGTATGTGTGTACTGGGCTGGGGGGCGGAGGTGAAAGTGACTAAGGAACACTATTAACTTACGCACCTTACTATTTAGCAGAGAATTCAGAAAGGAGGTAAGATTCCAGGGATGTTGGAGGCTGATGGTGGGAAGCAAGAGCTGACCTGAGGACAAAGACCATGCAGCTTTAGGGAAATCTTAAGGGAAGGCCTTGATACAGAAGAGCTACGATGAAACCAACTATATAAAACTGAAGAAGCCAACAGACAGAGTGCAGGGTAAGACAAAGCATGGTGACCTCGCCCAGGATGAGAATTTGGAAGCTAACCTAGCGACTTACTACAATGCCAGCAGGAGGGGCTGGAGTTGTAACTGTGCAATTTCACAGCAGCAGGCTCACAAGCTACGTTTTGTATTTACGGTCATACCTCCGTGTTCTTATGTCAACCTTTCAGTACATTAACCAAAGCTTACGTTGTGGGATGCGTAGGAATCCTTACTTACAAATCTTAGAAGATGGATTCATTCAATGAACAAACTTACTGAGCATCTAAAAAATTTTTTTTTAATGTTTATTTATTTTTGAAGGAGAGAGAGACCAAGTGTGAGTGGGGGAGGGGCTGAGAGAGAGGGAGACACAGAATCTAAAGCAGGTTCCAGGCTCTGAGCTGTCAGCACAGAGCCTGACACGGGGCTCAAATCCACGAACCGTGAGATCATGACCTGGGCTGAAGTCGGACCTACTGAGCATTTAATACGAATTAGGAACACTGTTCTGAGCGCTTAGATATAGTGAGCAGATGAAAAAACTGCAAACGCATTTGTATAAAAGAGCAAATTTCTACAGATAAAAATGGAGTGAGAACATGTGCATGATCACTTGAGAACTGAAGTGGCATATACACCCAAATATAATAATTTTTTTAAAAACACTGATTAAAAATACTGAAGCTCAGGGAGCCTGGGTGGCTCAGTCGGTTGAGCGTCCGACTTCAGCTCAGGTCATGATCTCAGGGTTCGTGGGTTTGAGCCCTGCATCTGGCTTATGCTGACAGCTCAGAGCCTGGAGTCTGCTTTGGATTGATTCTGTGTCTCCCTCTCTCTCTCTCTCTGTCCCTTCCTTGTTCGTGCTCTGTCTCTCAAAAATGAATAAACACTAAAAAAAAAAAAAAAAAAAAATACTGAAGCTCAAAATATAATTGGAGAATACTTCTAAATGACACACACAAAAAAAAGAATTATGGAAAAAAATCTGCTACAGATTGTGCAACAGAACTAATTAATAGAGGGTCATGACACTGCCCTCAGTGCTAGGAAGGCATTCCTGCTCTGGGAAAGAAACAATTGAGATAGCGTCTAGGACAATATCTAAGATAGAAAAAAATACATCCATATTTATAAATGAAAACTGATTCACGTATTTGTGTAACAAAAGGAACTGGCTGACTGGAGGAGGAGGTCTCGGATAGCAAGAAAAAGCATCAGCCTTGACAATCAGATCTGGGATTGCATCCCATCACCTATCACACATGCACTGTGAGACCTTCAGAGAACTATGGACCATCCCCACCTGCTTTTCCATATGCAAAATCAGACAAACACTAGGAATGTAAAAACTAAATGCCTGGATCTCCTCCTATCCATCCACCTCTTTCCAGTGCAGACCACAAAACCAAGTTACCATGCCTGGGCTGCCATAATGGCAGCCTAACTTATTCCCACACTGACAGAGGGATCTCTTCAAAACATAGTTTGAGAAGTGACCTATCCAAACAAAGCCAACTCCTCCTCCTCATGGCTGTCAAGGCCCTGCTTTCCTAAGGTCCCACTTATGACTCTTCTGATACCTCTCTTCTGCTTGTTCAGGGCTCCCCACACACTGGCCCTGCCAATTCTTTCCTGAAGGCCTCAGGGCCTTTGCATCTACTGTTCATTCTTTCTGGGAACACCTTCCTTTTGCATAGCCAGCATCTTTCTATCCTCTGGAGATCAGTTTTTTAAAGTTAGAAAAAAATTTTTAATGTTGATTTTTGAGAGAGAGAGAGAGAGACAGAGCGGGGGGGGGGGGGGGGCAGGGAGAGAGGGAGACACAGAATCCGAAGCAGGCTCCAGGCTCTGAGCTGTCAGCACAGAGTCCGATGTGGGGCTCAAACTCACGAATGGCGAGATCATGACCTGAGCCGAAGTCGGATGCTTAACTGACTAAGGCACCGAGGCGCCCCTGGAGATCAGTTTTTTAAATGTCAGCACCTCAGAAACATCTTCTATCAAAAATAGGCCTTCTCATTATTTTCTATATAGTCTGCTGCTTATTCCTGTCAAATCACTTATAATTTGTACTTTTTTCTCTATGTATCGCCTGTCTTGAAGCAATATGAGGATTTTAAAGAACTGTGTGGCCTTTGGACTTAGGGCTGCTGCTGGCACTGAACAGGTCATTAACAGCTCTCAACGATGTCACCTTTTTCTGTTTCCAAAGCAAAGAGATTAACACACAACTTAGCCATCTTATTATTTTTTTTTTTTAATTTTTTTTTCAACGTTTTTTTATTTATTTTTTTGGGACAGAGAGAGACAGAGCATGAACGGGGGAGGGGAAGAGAGAGAGGAAGACACAGAATCGGAAACACAGCCATCTTATTTTAAACACACTAGTTTTAGGACTCCTAGTGTTTACCTATTTGTAATAAATGCCTATTTTCTGAGAAGCGATGTCTTCTCCACTAAAACTCTTTCATTATATAGTTGGCAGCATGGTAAGGGAGAAAAAAAAACAACGAATGCAAACAGATTCATCTAAAAAAACTAATTGTGTCCTTTATTATCTGTGGCCTTGTGAAAAAAAAAATCACATCTTTGTCAGTCAAGTACTTCATATTCCTCACCCTTAAGCTCTTCACCTGAATGGTGGGGGGAGGGGGGGGAGGAGGGTGAGGGGGGGGCGGAGAGAGTGGCTGTCTGAGCAGTTAAGTCTCACGTGAAATAATGTACGTGGAAATGTTTTGTTACAGCATCTCTGAGGCCAACAAACTTTCATGCCCAGCCAGAGCATACAGTACTACACATTTTAGCCTTATTTTAAATGCACGATATTCTCTGTGGTGCCTACACTGAGATTTTCTAGGCTCCTTCCCTCTTTCCCTACTTTCTTTTCCCCCCAGACAGGTAAAATCAAGAGTCAAGCATACAAAGGTCCTAAAAACTGGGCTCTCGTAAATATATGAGGACAAAAATCTTAAACCACCACGGTGCTTTCATAAAGGTAATCACAGTTCGGAGAAACTAAAATTAACAGTATCTTGGAACCAGTTCAAAATGCCAACTTACCAACAGTGCTCAGTCTAGGCCGAGCAGGTCAGACAGCTACCTGACAGCAATTAGTACCCAGTACCCATGGGCTTCCGGGTCTAGCCTTCTAAACCTTCTAGCCTTCTTCTCGGCCTCAATGGACCAGTAGAAAAAAATTACGAAGTCTCAAGTCATAAACTGAATTGATAAATCGGTAACATAGTTCCCAAATGTCCTTGACCAGGGAAATAACACCATGCCTGTGCTCCGCTAGCTTATAGGGCCACAAGTTCAGGTACTGAGGCTTTTCTGGCATCTGTGAAGCAGTTTGGCTAGCTTCCAATTTCCCCTGCCTTTGCCAGAAAACTGCTAAACTTCCAAAAAGTGCTCCTTGAGTCGTCCGACATTCCCAGACTCCCATCTTATGGCTGGAGGAGTCCTTACTAATTTTAGAGGCAAGGATGCCTTCTGTGAGCAATTAGCTCTGCAGAGTCTCCACCCCCATCCTGCTCTGACACCCAACATCACTGACACTGAGAAAACAAATACAGCGATCAAGAAAGTCAGTAAAAAAAAAAAAAAAAAAAAAAAAAAAAAAAGGAGTCAAACCAAGCCAGAAGCACTACTCTGCAACTGCAATAAATAGGCTGGAGACCCTTGCAAAGGAAATAAATGTCTATCTTGCCCCTAAAGAGCTGAGAGAGACAGTAGACTAACAGTTAAGAGAGACTCAGAGAGTGAGAAAGAGAGAGAGAGAGAGAGAGAGAGAGAGAGAGAGAGATACACACACTAAGAAGCAGAAAAGGAGATCAACAGAGAGTGATATCAGACAGATGGGGCTGGAGTAGGGGAAGGTGAGGAGATGGGGATCACAGGGACAGAGACAGACACAGAGATATCTCAGGGAAGAGCAGCTCTGAAGGTGAATTTCTTCCTCTCTGGTTTTCAAGAATACGAGGTTCTGCTCAGCTTAAGAATGCATTTTAAAGCAAGCAAAATGACATTTCCAAAGTAAGTGGTTCAATGATGATTCTTAAGCCCCTCCCAGTATCTGTCTCTTAAGAACCTTAAAATCAGCAGCCTCACCCCTCCACCCCCTACTTTCCCCACAACCTTCTCAGCCTTTCTCCCAGTACAGGGAGGCTAGGGACTCAGCTACTGGGTTCACAGAGATGAAGGGGCCTGAGAGCTCTGGAACGTCTGCAGTGTGGCCCCTTACCTTCAGCAGCACCACGTCCACAGTCCTGTCCACCTTGGAGATGTCACACAGGCTGTAGCGCCTCTTGTGCCGTTCATACATTTTTGTCCAAATGCAGAGGAGAGGAAACAAAATGTAGGAGACGTACCCACTGCTAACCTGGGGGACCAGTGCACTCCCCCAAGTCCAGAGTTCCAGATTTCTCACGCTGAGCTGGAGATCTGTGCCTTCCAGACTCCTCTCTCTACAAAACCCTCAAAGGGTCAAAAAATGATTAAAAAGAAACCAAGCAGAATCCAATTCCTTGAACTGACGGAGAACTTTCCGGCAACTTCAGAGAGCTGGGATGATAAATTTATAATTCATAATATAAACAACAGCCTCCTGATGCCGTGCTTTAGGCAGATCTTGAGTGAAAGACAAGCACACACCGCTCCCATCACTGGCGATCACTCCAGCAGGAAAATTAAGGATGAACCGGCTATGCATAATGGCTGACACACGTGGGGGAAAAACCCAAAGCAGGCAATAAAAATCCAGTATGTACTTTATCAGGAAGAGAGAAAGAGAGGAAAAGGTAAGACAACTCTACTTCAAAGGGATGCCATGAAAACATTCTCATTCTCTCGTTAACTTCTGTTAAGGTAAAAAAAAAAAAAAAAAAAAAAAAAAAAAAAAGACAAGGAAAATCAATTTTTCCTTTATAGGGGAAAAAACAAAAACAAAAGTAGACGCTTGGAGATTCTGTTCAGAGTCGAGTCTTTAGTCAGCCTGTTGCTCACCGGGCAGTAGGGCTTGGTTCTGATTTCAGTTGAGAATATCCACTGACAGCAGAGGAGAAGGAGAAGAGAAAGACCACTCCTCCTCTACTCCCTCCTCCCTTCTTGGGCGCTGGCCCTCCCCTACCCCAGCCCCCCTCTTTCCCTCACCCTTGGAACGTCACTACTTGCCCTTTCGGCTCCGCAACCAGCAGCCTTGGAGGTTTGAAAACCTAATTGCAGTGGTGGGAACATGATTCATCCACAGATGAAGAAGAGAAAAACAAGGCTTCCTTTTCCAACCCACTTCCTGCTGCTCCTGCTCCCCCCCTCCTCCCCACACCGTCCCCTATGAAAACGGCTCTGTCAGGCATCGCACGGTGCACCTCGAACGCTCTGATGCCCGAGCCGGAACACGATGAAGGGGGGAGGCGGCCGTCCCAAACACCACGAGCGAGTACAACACACTCCTCTATTCCACGAACGACAGCAAATTCAAACTGCCCAAGGCGCGCACCGCAGCTCCCTGCCAGATGCAAACCAGTGATTTCATGTGAGAAAAATGTCAGCCGAGGATCTCTGGCTGTGCTTCTGGGATCCAAAGTGGCTACAAAAGTGGCTGACGGGGTTTAAAAAGCAAGAGTTCAGTCTTTTGCTTTTTTGCAGGGGGGATGCGGGTGGGGAGAACGTGAGTGATGGAAGGGGCCTTAAAGAGAATTAAGGAGAGAAGGAAGGAGCAGAGTGAACAGGTACCCGTGCCAATACTTCCTCTGCAGGAGGCTGTCACTTCATCTGCCTGTTTTCTTACTGGGCCCCACCTCCCCCCCCCCCCCCCCCGCAACAACCGGGGTTGGGGGGACAGGCCTACACCAGAACTCGTCCTGACTTTGGACACACTCTCATTTGGTTCGTGAATGATCTGGGAGGGAAAAAAGAAGGACGTGAAGGAAGCAAAAAGGGGGAAAAGAGTGGGGAAAGGCAAGAATAAGAAAATCTCCTTGTAAGAGCGTTAGGCTGCCACCCTTTTCCTCCAAGGGCCAGGGAAGTCGTGGCCAGACCTGGAGAGTGTGAGTGAGGGGGTGCAGATACCACAAGAGAAAGGAAGAAAAGAGATTTAGTGCTTTAGTTTCTGTCAGTATTGCAACTGGAGTTGGTGACAAGGTTTTTCAGGAGTTACAAAGGGGGTGTAGAAGGTCTGATGAGTCACCACTTCCTCGGGCCAGGCGGTCTTCGTTGCTAACCAGCCCAAAGGAGGGAAACGCAGCAAACTTCACGAGAAAGCCAGTGTTTTCCTCACCTAGGACTGCACTGCAGTCCAGCTGTGACCGACCAGAGCCCAGGTCCCCACCCCTCGCGGGGTCACCCAAGGCACGCAGGTGGATGGCCGCCTCTTCCCCACAGGCCCCCAGTGAGCCCGGAGTTCTGTGATGCTACCAACAAGGACAGTCAAACAGATGTTGCTTTTCATTAGAGTAGGATGGAGAACAGTAGAAACAGGATCAGCAGAGACAGCTTAAAAAGTTCCAACTAAAGTTCCTGCTCAGACTCACCCAAAGGGCTTTCTTTACAAATACTCGGAGACTCTGGTGCAGAGCACATATCGGAAGACCCTTCGGGCTGGCACATGTGGGAAAGCTGCTAGTGTATCACCTTTTCTGTGGGAACTTTCATCAAGCTGTAACTCTGAACTCCCCCCCTCCTCCCCATCTGAACACAGGGCCGGCTCCCCTCTGTCCTCAACATGGTTTATTCCTCCTGCCACTCCCTTCTGTTTTAATTAGAATCGAATGTTTCCTGCTTCCAAGGTTCCCAGGCATCTCTCAAGGGATCCGAGAGGCTTTAATCACCATACAGCTTTCTGAGTCCCAACATCGTCTAACTACTGACTGAAACGGAGATAATCTCTATCGCCTTAACAGACATTTTATGCCTTGCAGGGAGGCAAACAAACAGCAAGGTCTCTGCCCTCAACAAGTGTATATAATTAGAGAGAAACCGGTTTCAAAATAACGTAGCTGTCTGAAATGTTGTGGGACCTATAGATTAAACTATTTTATTTCCGATGATCTGCTGACTTTGTGCCACAGGCTGCAAACCTACGCTTCTCCCTACTCTGTCTGCACACAAAAGCGCCCCCCCCCCCAAAGGTTTGGAATCTTCCTTATAGTACTGTTCTTTCTTGCAGAACAAATGCTCTGGGTGGGGGAAAAAAGGTCTCCTTTGCTTCCCCCTCTGGATCTGTTCAGCACTTTCCACAGAACACAGTCTGCGGTCCTGGGCTTTGGCTGCTGCTGTGACGATTCCAAGTTTCTATCAAAAACATCTGGAACCACGGAGCAGTTATTCTGTTAGGATTTTGAAACACAGCAACCAAACCAATCATTTTATATTCAAACCAGAGCTGAGAGCTATGAATTTTTTTTAATGTTCTTTATTTTTGAGAGAGAGCAAGCACATAAGAGCGCATGCGAGCATGAGCAGGGGAGGGGCAGAAAGGGAGACAGAATCGGAAGCAGGCTCCAGGTTCTAAGCTGTCTGCACAGAGCCTGATGAGGGGCTCGAGCTCTTGAACCGTGAGATCATGACCTAAGCCAAAGTCGGACACTTAACCAACTGACTGAGCCACCCAGGCGCCTCAGCTACGAATTTTTGTTTTGAGAAAATTTCCCCTTTCCTTTAATTTTGGAAACTTGTAGTAAAATATGTTTATTACTTATAGCCCCTTATGGTAGTAGTTATTTACAAGATTAATTGTATCTCCCTTGTCTCTGCATCCTCTGTCCCACTCTCTATCCACAAAAGGAGTCCCAAATTCTTCAACAGAAGCAACCACTCTTTTACTCATACCACAGGCCCAACATATGTTCTTCAAGATTCCAGAAGAGGAAGTAGAAAAATATTTCCTGCATTTAAATTTAACTACAGCATTTCTGTTCGTGAATTAAATTTTCTCTTGATTTATTTAATTATAAGATCTAACAACTTACCCAAATTGTTTAAGCAATTCTTCTGGGGCAACTCTCTTTGGCTCCCTTTGTTTAGTTAGGGCAGAATCCAGTCTCGAGTCCCACAGTCAAGTTTCTGAATTAGGACACCACCTAGTGGGTATGCCGAAGTCCCAAAGAGAACACCGAAAGCCAGGAAGCACTGCAGGGAGGGGGCTGGGGAGAGTCCACTACTAAGTATTTTTCCTGTAACCCCAAAGGGAACAGCAGCAGCACGCGACTGGACGCTGGCTAAGTAACCCCCCAGTGATGGATTCCGTCCCTGCAGGGAACACAAGGAACCAGGGTGGAAGCCAAGGGCTCCTTCTATCCTAGGTGTGCCATGGTCTCACTGAGCGACTGGCGCAATTAGCCGGACTCTCTGGGCCTAGGTTTCCAGAACTGAAAAACAACAGGGGTTGGACACTATCTGGAGTTCCTTCTTGGTCGGATATGGTCAGTCTGAGACTAAGAAATCTTTATCACCTGCCACACAGCTCATAGGATGTGGGTAGATTCAGAGGAGAAAAGGGAATTGAGAAATTCTCTCAAAATCCGTTGTAGAAAACATGTAGTGTGTTTTTGCATCATTGTATTTTCCTCCTCCACTTTCACATGAAATCAGAAGGAAAGGTCTACCACAGTTAATTTTCATTTATCTGTGATTTCATCAACTTAAAAATAGTGAGTCATCCAGAGTTACACGTCTGATGGTGGCAAAAGTGACTAGAATACAGCTAAAATACTTCACCTCCACTGGGACAATTTGAGTCTGCTTAGAATAAGAGACTGTTTCATGTATGATGGTTGCTTGACTGAGAGGAGCAAGGAAGAAATTAATTACAGTGGCTGCAAAGTCACTGTTTCCATGTGGGACTTCCTTTTTAATTTTAACTTAGGTGTCTGAGCACTACAGGTCCAGGGAGGCCTACCGTCCCTCCCCCCAACCCCTCCACCCAGGCATTTCTCTGACTTTAGAGGTTCCAAGAAGGTGAAAAAAGCACAGGGGAAGGCCTTGGCCTGGCAATCAACCAGTGATTCTCGATTCTTGTTAACATAGCGTGGGTGGTGGCAAAGCAGCGCCTTCTTCGCTTTAACCCCTTCTTGCCTTTGCAAGAAGAAACCTGAAGACCATTTAGCCCGCAGCAGCAAATTATCTGACCATAGTAACAATGGCAAAAAGAAATTAAGACAGAGGACTATAAAACAACAATAAAGCTTTAAAAGTGTCTTTTTCTTTAAAAAGTTTTTCGAATTATTTTTTTTGTAAAGACAGCGTGAGCAGGGGAAAGGTAGAAGGACACAGAGAGAGAATCTTAAGCAGGCTCCACACTCAGTGCAGAGCCTGACACGGGGCTCGATCTCCCCACCTCAAGATCATGACCTGAGCCGACATCAAGAGTCAACGCTCAACTGACTGAGCCACCCAGGTGCCCCTAAAAATGTCCCTTTACAGGCTTTTGCTCCTCCCGGGAAACAGGTCTCAAGGAACATGTCCACAAATGTTAAATTTTACTAAAATCGCCAACAGCTTGGTGAAATAAAAGGAGAGGGAGGGCAGAGAAAGGAGGGGGCAGATTCCCAATGTCAGGTGCAAAAGTGGTGATAGGATAGTTTCTTCTGTGGCATGATTTATTAACGACGTGTCCTGAGTACTTCCTGTCTGCCAGGTGCTTCCAAGTGTACGACCTCATTTATTCCTCATCAAAAGCTCTAAGGTCACTGTCTGCCTTGTGGCGGAGAAGACCTGCACTCAGTGTTTCAGTCAGTTGTGTAAGGTCACACAGCTGATAAAATGAGTTTCCACTGAGCTCCATTCTGTGAATCTTCTTTCTGTCCGTTATGCATCTTATTTTGCTTTGAGTAATCCCCCAAAGTTAAAGAAATGAAACTATCGTTGAGAAAATGGAAGTTAAAAAATTGAGGAAAGAAAACTGAGAATTCATCACTTGTACCAGTAGCTCAGGCTTGACTCTACACAAACGCCAAAGGTTAGAAAACAGTTTTCCTCTTTCAATAAACATGACAAACGGATCCTCATTTTAGAAAGTTCAGGTGGAGAGTGTATCATTACGCTGAACAGAGTCAACTTCTTGGTCAACATTTTCATCCTGAACGTTTCCTTTTTTTAGCCGCTCCTCGCTAACAGATTACAAAAGTCAGGACGAACACACCCAACACAGAGAATGAAAGATTTCTGGATTCGGACAACTAACCGCCAGCCAGGCCCTCTTCAGGTCGAATGGGTCTACGGCTCCTAGCTCTTCTCTTCGGAACAAACATTAGCTATTTCTTGTAGCAGCGTTTCAAGTATGTGAAGACAAGCATCAGGACTCACCGCCCTCCTCACAGCTTTTCTCCTGGACCACGATTCCCACGGCCGCTCCTCCCGTCACAGGGAACCCGACGGAGGACTCTCAGTGCTTCTGGTGATGGTGAGCCCGGGATGATCAAAATCAAGCTTAACTCGAGTACCACCCCAAGTAGGAAGATCCAAGCCTCTGATGAAATGGGCTCACTTCCCGTATTTTTCTGTTTGTTTGCTTGACTCAAATCAGATCTTCTTCATACTGTAACCTGGTGGTTTTATTTAAAGACCCACCTCACATCTTGCCCTTCTATATTCTCACTGAGGTTACTGTTTTAGCCTAAAAACAGCATCTTGAATCTAGATTCTGTCACTGAAGTAGCAGCTGTCCATCCAAACTCTGTGTCATCTGTGAGCCTGAACAGCAAGGCTAACAACGGAGACCCAGAGATATCTCACTAAAAGCACCCCCTGGAAGGCTGTCGATGCAAAGGGTGCTCCTGATATCAAGTGCTGTTCCATCAGCTACAAAAAGCCAATTGAACCTTGAGTCCCATTTCTTCGTGTCTTTACTATATGGAACAGTCTGTAGAATTTCTTGCCGAAAGGAACACACCAGATCTATGGGATCCTCCTGTTCTACCCGTCTGAGACCCTCTTCAAAGGAGAAATGAGACACCACCCACGCAGTGCACTGTTTGATGATCATTTCTCTGTGTGGTCATGTACTAGATTTGAAACCAGATGCCAAAGATGGTCGTATCTGATCAACCATAAATCATATTCACTGTTCTTTTTTTTTTTCTTTTTTTAAAGTAGGTTCCACACTGGGTGTGGATCTCAACGCAGGGCTTGAACTCACAACCCAGAGATCAAGACCTGAGCTGAGATTAAGAGTTAGATGCTTAACTGACTGAGCCACTCAGGCACCCCATATCCTTTATTATTTCTAAATCTCCTAGCAACATTTATTTTTAGCATGACCAGTATGAGTACATCAGACTGGGCAGCACTGACAAAATTAAACAAAAACTACTCTGATTTTTTTCTCATAATGGTTCAATATAAGAACTTTTCACATTTAGACATCTTACCAACTTCACAATCCTATAACTGCAAACTCTTAAGAGGTTGAGTAAAATGACTATAAAGAACAGGACCTCTTTCTCCCCAAAGCATTAATAAAAAAAAAGGGATATGCTCTCTCCACATTTTTTTATTCTTCAACACACCAACTATACTACAGACACTAAAATGTATTCTGTACACAAAAGTGTATTTTTGTTATTTTTCCTACCCAAATAGTTTGCACATACATTTACAAGTGCAAAAAGCCTGAGGTTCAGGCTAAACTTCTGGTCGTAACTTCTATTTCAGATGGTAACCTAGGCCTTGAAAAATATTTTTGTAGTTATCGCTTAAATAACTCTCAAGCATCTTAACTGAGGTATGACTGACATGCGATAAGTTGCACCTATTTCAAGTATACTAGGTATTTTGTAAACATTTAATTTTTAAATAGAATTTTCAAATCTCCCCAAAGAATGTGGCTTTAAGATATATTGGAATTTTTAAAACACGGAATGCGGAGAAAGCTAAAAGTGGCGAATTTCATGCAGAATGCTAAAAATGGCAAATTTAGGGGTGCCTGGGTGGCTCAGCTGGTTAAGTATCTGACTTCGGCTCAGGTCATGATCTCACGGTTCGTGAGTTCGAGCTGTGCTGACAGCTCAGAGCCCGGAACCTGTTTTGGATTCTGTGTCTCCTTCTCTCTTTGCCCCTCCCCCGCCTGCACTCTGACTCTGACTCTGTCTCTGTCTCTCTCTCAAAAATGAAAAAAAGAAATATTAAAAAATTTTTAAGAATAAAATAAAAATGGCAAATTTAGTATCAGTAACTATTTTTTAAATGTTTTATTTATTTTTAAGACACAGAGAGACAGAGCACGAGCGGGGGAGGGGCAGAGAAAGAGGGAGACACAGAATCCGAAGCAGGCTCCAGGCTCTGAGCTCTCAGCACAGAGCCCGATGCGGGGCTTGAACTCACGAACTGTGAGATCATGACCTGGGCCGAAGTCGGACGCTCAACCGACTGAGCCACCCGGGCCCCCTCCAAGTATCAGTAACAATTTAAACAACCAAGAAATTTCACATGGGAAACTCATCATACTGGTACGAGTGTATACTCCAACTTCACGCGTCACTGACCTAAATCTTTAACAAGCTGATTTTCAGGAAATGAAGTTAGACGAGTATTTACTGAACACCTATGCTTGGCACTGAGGATACAGCAGCAAACGAGACATTAAGGAGCTATGATAAGATGCAAGGCGTGTTCACACAGAGGAATCACAGGACACAAGGACATTTGCCTTTAGACGGAACAGGCTCTGAGGGCCAGAAGAGGCTTGCTGTGGAGATGCTGACTACTCTGGGGCCCTACGGATGAGTACGAGCTCACCAGGTGAGAGGCAGGGAGCCCCAGGACCGGGCTACAGAGAGGCATTCTGTGCACATGCCGGCAGAGGACTGAGTGCTAGCACCCAGAGGCGAGAAAGAGCGAGTGGCAAAGGATGAGTCCCGCGGAGCAGAAAAAGGCAGCTCCAGATGAACACGCTACTTACGCGGAGAAGTCTGCATCACTGCAACAAGAAAAAGCCATGGAAGGGTTGTTAGCTAGAGAAAGGCATGAAGAGTTCTGCTTTCAAAAATACCATTTTCTAGAGCATGTTCCTAAACGGGAGGGAGAAGACGAGAGGCAGGGAGACCGGTCACAGAGCTGTAACACACGTTGGATGAGAGGGGAGGGGAGTGTGAATTCAGGTGATGAAAGTGGAGATCGAGAAAAGGAAATGAGAGTCTGACAATACTAATCGTTAACAGGCAGTGGGGGTGGAGGATGAGGCGAAGAGCAGTGCTGTCAGACCAGGACTCTGCCCTGGGCAATCAGACAAACAGTGGGGTGGAGCCCAAGGAGGCAGCAGGGAGAGATCAGATGAGGAGGCAGGTTTTTTTGTTTCTGTTTCTTGTTTGGTTTTGTTTATTTTGAGAGAGGGAGAGAGAGACAGATCGAGAGCATGTGAGCAGGGGAGGGGCAGAGAGAGAGGAAGAGAGAGAATCCCAAGCACAATCTGTGCTGCCAGCTGAGAGCCCAACATGGGGCTAGAACTCACAAACCGTGAAATCATGACCCAAGCTGAAATCAAGAGTTGGATGCTTAACCGACTGAGCCATGCAGGCGCCCCTGATGACGAGTCAGTTTTAGGTGCAGAGAATCCGAGGATCTCAGAGACCTCTGAGCAAAGCCCTGGTAAGCAGGCAAGCGTGTGCGTCTGGAGCTCAGGAGAATGGCTGGGATTGGGCGTTCAGATTTGGGAATCAACACACAGACGGGACATCAGGGACACTGAAAGAGGGAAAGATTTCAAAGAACAGCAAACAGCACCAGTGCTGTAAAAAGCTCACGCAAAGTAAGAGATTTGGATTTTGCTACATAAACGTTCCACAGACCTGAGAGAGGCAGGTCTGGGGTAGCAGAGCAAGGACGGCTGATGCAAGTATTCCAGAGTGTCACAAGGGAACATTTAGGTTCTGTCTGCACACTCCACTTTTCTCAGCCGTCTCTTAAGAAGTCCTTCCTATGAGAGAAGGCATCTTAGTGAATCCTTCCACCATGTTGCTATAGGAGTACCAACCTGGTAATAAATACTTTAGGCTGCAAAAGACTTTCTGAGAAGTAACTGAAGCCTTAGCAGAGAAAATGGACCATTAACACAAAGTGAGTTCTTTGCAATATGTATGCCTGTTCTTTTGTGCACTTTGAATTTTTTCCTAGAGGTTCTATCAGAGACCAGGAGAGAACATTGGAATGTACACACTGCTATCTTGGTTAGGAATATGGACAAGTGCTTGGTAACAACTGGAGGAGGGAAGCGGGGTGGACAATGTTTTGGCAAGGAAATGGGAAAAGAAGGGCATGGCCAACAAGTAAGAAACTCCCTTTCCATACGAACATCTATGGAAATCAGAACAACCCTTATTCTATAAAACAAAGGCAATGAGATCAAGGGAAACAACACTGACATTTAGTGACCAGAATTTCCTAATGGGATTTTGTCATCACTAGCCAGTCATGGTCAGTTAGTAGCGAACCAGTGAAGATGAACAAAATTTTTTTTACCATTCAACTAACACTGAAATACCTGCTGTAGTTAGGTGGCTCTGCAAGGTGTTAGGAGCTATAAAGATGGATGAGATGTTTCCTGGGCCTCAAGGAAGGGGCAATGGCAGGAAATACAAGTATAAGACAGCCTGGGTAATACAAATGAAATGCAGAAATTCCAGCAAAGGAACAAGGATCTCTGGCTGCACTGATTGGGTAGAAAAATCCCACGAAGGTGGGCGTTGCCTGTAAAGAGTGTGAGAGAGGGTACAGATGTTGACGAGTGGCAGGTATGACGGAAGACTAGCCAAACTGTCTAGTTACGCGCGTCAAATCCTACAAGGGAGTGCTATTAACATTAGCCTGGGAAAGCATTAACAGCCTAGATTATAAAAGCATATGATGTCATGTCAAAAAGTTTAGACTCTATTGAGAGGCACCTGGGAGCCAGTGAGGACTCTGCAGCAGAGAAGCAGTACGACTTGTGCTGTAATTCAGGAAGACGGTACAAAAGTCTTTAGCTACATCAAGCCTCGTCTCCTCATATGGATGTCTCCATGGTCTTAGCCAGTCTTATTCACTACTATTCCCCTAGGTAGACATACCGTTGAACTCCCAATGTTCTATAATCAGGACATGGTTCTTTTTTTTTTTTTTTAATGTTAATTTATTTTTGAAAGAGATACACAGCATGAATGGGGGAGGGTTACAGGGAGAGGGACTCACAGAATACAAAGCAGGCTCCAGGCTCTGAGCTGTCGGTACAGAGCCCGATGCGGGGCTCGAACTCATGAACTGTGAAATCACGACCTAAACCGATGTCAGATGCTTAACCAATCAAGCCACCCAGACACCCCAGTACATGGTTCTTCCTACCTCAATGCCCCTGGCCCTTGGGAACAGTTGTGGGCTATGAAACTCCCTACCTTGTCTCTTCACCTTAGCCAAAATCCACCCCTCAAATCCTACTTTCCTAATGAGGGAATCTCTGCCCACTCTAACCATCTTAAAACTCTGTCCTTTGTACTTTGATGGTCCTTAACTCTGTTACATTCACTCTACAGTGTTCTGCCCTGTCTTGCTCTTGATGCTGTACCTTGACTCTAAGTGGATGCTGAGTTCCCTAAAGGCAACAGGCCCTTCAGTTTCTCTTGCAGAATGCCAAAAATGGCACCAGACACTCAGAAGCTAGATGACTAACTGATCACATACTCACTTATTACCACAGTGATAATCCTCAGACTTTTCCAATGGCTGGCCAGATTTAATTCTTAAATGGGAGAACAAAAAAAATTTTTTTTTTTTTAAATCAGAGCTAACGTACAGAAAAGGGGAGTAGTCTAAAAGACTCTCTGAACTGAAAGGTTAAAAGTCCTGGTCAGACTTGAAAACTCATGTTCAAAATAACCATACCCTCAGGAAAATTCTGAATCCCACATAAAATGCAAATGTATTACTTTAGGAAGTTACTCAACTTACTCTTATTTTTCACTTCATGGCAAAAAGAACAGCCCTAACATAGTCAGTCAGACAAGCCAAAAAGTGATTCAGCTTCCCATGAAAGACTTCCCTCATCCCACCACACACCACTGGACAGTCATGCCTTCCAAAAAAATGGAGAGGTAGAACTTGCTCTTTTCATCAACTGTCCAAAAGACAAAGGGAAAAGAGAAAAAAAAAATCCTTCGAGGAAAAAAACCCCCAAAAACCTGACTCTTTAACACTACTGCCAGGTCAATTTTGGCATCTGCTTATTCCCAAAAGAACAAATCTGGTTTTGCTCATTTACAGTCTACTCTTTGGAGCTTGCACTTGATAATTTTATTTAGCTAGAACAGATACCTTGGTGTTCTGAAAATTTCTAAGGAAGTACAGCATAATTGTCTACCTCAGATGAAATTGTAAGAATTTGTTTCAGAAGAGCTGTTAGCGCAGAAACACATTTTGGGGTGGAGGTCGGGGGCAGCCCTTGACTTCAGTCCATGCAGGCCGAGATGTCCCCCACAGGACACATGACAGGAAGGGAAGGGATGGCCCACTGGGTAGTGCAGTGACTCTCCAGGACATCGGTCAAGAAGATGAAACTGCAGCCAGACTGCCTTGGGCTATAGAACCTTTCTGTTCCTTAGTTCCTCACCTGTAAAATGGGGTAAAACCCAAGCATAGCAAACACTGAAAGAAAAATGCCGTTATGAGGAATAAATGAATTGGTACATGTATTTTTTATATGCCCGCAGCGTGAGTACTGTTAACTGCTGTACTATTTTATTATCACCAGTACATTTTTGCCTTATTTATAAAAAATAAAAAATAAAAAAAAATAGGCATCTAAGTCAGCCTACAAGGTCGGTGGGGGGGAGGGCGGGGTGGAAGGCAAAACCAAGTCACAGATATATTCTGACTCGAATTAGAAATTACAGACCAAAACACCTTTCCTGTGAATCAGATCACCATGTTTCCCCTGAAGATATTTGTATCCTGAGACAGGAAAACAGAAAGAGGGGAAAAGTCTTGTTTTCTGTGGTAAGTGGAAAAGGCAGGTAGCTTCTCCAGAAGCTAAGGCCAAAGAAGCTATTGAACTTCTGAACATCACGCTGTTTTATGGAGAAGCAGCTCTTGAAAAAGGTCGAGATAGGGCTGGGAACTTACACCAAACAGTTAGCCTTGGTTTCGGAAAAAAAGAAAGAAAAAAAAGAAAAGAAAAGAAAAACGTTCTTCCTCTGAGGCAAAGGGAAAGGAGTAAGAAAAGACAGATATTTATAGATTTTTCCTGGCCAATCCCCAAGTGCCTAATTTGGGCTGAACTTAACAGTGTCCCTGAACAATCCCCACCCAGCAGGCCGAAATACCAGTGTGACCCGCTGGGATAAAGAGTGTTTGGGTCTAAGAGGTGACTCTGGGAGAAAAGACCAGAGGAGCTGGTCTCTTCTCGTAGACTCCTCTACTGAGGTCACACAAGTCAACCTACCGTTTTGTGTTCAGACTAAACTTTTCACTGGGCTCCCTCCGTGTCCTTGATCCTGCCCTCATCGTCTTCCCCATTTATACAAAACAAGTCTTTAACTTCTTCCAATGTGATCGCAATGGTGATGCCTCCACTAAGCACCTCAGTCAAAAAGCGGACTCTATTAGGACTGCGCCCCACCACACGGAAAGCATCCATTGAGTATCACAGCAATCCACGTCCCTGTTGTCCAAGACCCTTGGAGCAAGACACCTCTGTTTCTTGGATTTCCTACAGATTCCTGGCCTTAGCAATCGACAAATGGTTCCTGTGTGAATAAATATCCACCTCTCTGTCTGAAGATCTTTCAGGCAAGGCAACCCATTTCCCAGAGGATCAAACCGGTACAGGCAATCTGGATTCAGAAGCTCCTTTTAGTCATAAATTTAAATCCCCTCTGGATTTCTGATGTGGAGATATGCATGAGAGAAAGGCATCTATTCTGCTCACTACAAACAAATGGTGTGAGTAGTTAGACCTTATCAAGAAACAGGACATGCCAGAAACTAACCAGCTAGTGGAGGAACTTCCCTGTCTACTCTCAATGGCTTTTTGAAATCTAAATTGCAGCTAAGGTAAGTCCCGTAAGGGCATTCTGAAGATCTGACTAAACACACACTGACTTTTATTTGTTCATAATTATCAACAGACTGATAACCTAGTGCCTTTCTAAATATGTAGATGTCTCTTTCTGGAATTAATATGAACGCTTTCAACATAAACCTTGAAAAGAGAAAAACGTTCTCCATGAAACTTAAAAAATATGTATTCTGGGGTGCCTGGGCGGTTCAGTCAGTTGAGTGTCTGAGTTCGGCTCAGGTCATGATCTCAGAGTTCCTGAGTCTGAGCCCCCGCGTTGGGCTCTGCGCTAACAGCTCAGAGCCTGAAGCCTGCTTCAGATTCTGTCTCTCTCTCTCGCTCTCTCTGCCCCTCCTCCACGTACACTCTCCCTCCCCCCTCTCAAAAATAAACATTAAAAAAAATTATTTATATATAATTATATATAATATACACACACACACACACACACACTCTGCACAAAATGGTGAATTATTAAAGACTAAGGTTCATGGAAGCATTTAGTACTCTCTTCAACGATGTGCATGTGTATGTGCTCAATGTGTGTGTCTGGTTCAGAAGACTGCACGGCACTAACTAGCCGGTGGCTATGCCAAGGACAATACACCTAACAAATCAAGCTACCCGTGGGGATGGTTTAAGCATGATCAGGGCTGCTCTGTGGGCTCCCAGCACTGTGCAGGACACACAGGAGGCCTTTGCTCTGTCCCTCCAACTCGCCATGTGTAACTATCACAATGCGTCTCTTCTGCCTGCCCTGTGGGGATGCTGTAAGGACAAGCTCTGGTGGTCTTCCAAAGAGCACAGCATTACTTAACATGGTTTACTGTTCTTATCTTTCTTTCATACAAGTGGAGTTTTTCAAGGTCTGAATTGTAATGGCTCTCCTCTAGTTCTCATACTGAAGAACCTGAAGAAGTTTCGATCTGTTGTGTTTTACTACAAAGGCAATTATCCAAATTCTACATAGATAGAAAGATGGACCACTTTTCTTGGTTCAACCCTAGATACTCATATTAATGAGTTATCAATGAGGAGCTTCCTTTTCTCCACCTGCTTTTTATTTGATTTATTATTATTTTTTAACGTTTATTTATTTTTGAGACAGAGAGAGACAGAGCATGAACAGGGGAGGGTCAGAGAGAGAGGGAGACACAGAATCTGAAACGGGCTCCGGGCTCTGAGCTGTCAGCACAGAGCCCGATGCGGGGCTCGAACTCACGGACCGTGAGATCATGACCTGAGCCAAAGTTAGACGCTTAGCTTAACGGACTGAGCCATCCAGGCGCCCCTTTTTAATTTGAAAGAGAGGAGTGTGTGAGCAGGGGACAGGGGCAGAGGGGGGGAGGGGGAGGGAGGGGGGGAGGGAGGGAGGGGGGGAGGGAGGGAGGGAGAGAGAGAGGGAGAGAGAGGGAGGGGGGAGAGAGAGGGAGGGGGGGGGAGGGAGGGAGGAGGATCCTAAGCAGGCTCCACGCCCAGCACGGAGCCTGACACGGGGCTTGATCACACCACTCTTGAGATCATGACCAGAGGTGAAATCAAGAGTCAGATGCTCAACCGACGGAGCCCACCGGCACTCCCTCCACCCGATTTTTAGTTGCAACTCCGGCCATCCTGATTAAGTGTGTCTCAACCTCAACCAACAAAACTTAAAAGCTTCCAATACATTTGCTATGGAAATAGGAAACAGCATTTTAAAAGAAAGGGGATTACTTAAGACTGCTGGTGCCCCGAAGGAGAGACGGACTGAGTAAATCTACTCTTCTGTGAAGTTCACTGAAGTATTACACACCATCACCAATAAGCAGAAATCAGTCTTGCTGAAAGTTCTTCCTGTGTTTCTTTTCCTTCAAGACGTTTGCCACGCACACAACACTGTGTCGTGCCTGTCGTGTGTGGGATGACGTGGCAGGTCACCAAGCAGGGGCAGGGGTAAGGGGCAGCGGAGTGTGCCCTGTGGCGGCATGCAGGGCTCACGGTCCGTCTCACAGTTGCAGCGTTCCGTGTTCAGTGCACTACCCAACCCCACAGCACGTCTGAGAAGGGTCTCCCAGAAAGAAAGAGCACCTGGGTGGATGCCAAAGGTGCACTGCCGGCAGAGGATACCAGTGAGCAAGCACAGCAGCAGACTGACACGGAAAAGAGGAGTCTGGTGAGGCTGGCCGCTGGATTCTACGTCGGAACAGCAGAGCTGACGGGACCCTACACACGACCTGAGGAACCAGACCCGGAGGGCCATGTATGCTCCATGGCTATGAAGTTTAAGAACCAAAGAGCTAACTTGATTTACTTTCAGCAAGAATCTGGAACCCAAGCTAGAGCAGTGGTCCTCAAGGTGGGGTCTACAAAAACCTTGAGGGTCCCCAAGACATTTTCAGGGCATCTGTGGGTTCAAAACTATTTTCACAGTGGTGCCAATATGTTATTTGCCCCTTTTGCTATGTTCATTATCTGTGCTGATGGTCCTAGCATGAATCAAGACGGTGTCACCACAGTGAACCCGTGGTCATTATGTTCCTCACCGCTACACACTCAGTTTGAGGAAAGAAAATACTTCCACGCAGAATGTCCTTGATGAAGCTGGAAACATTAATTTCATTCGATTTCAATCCTGAGGTGCTTATCTCTTTAATATTCTGTGTGACAAATGGGAAGCACACAGAAATGCTCTGCATACAAGGTAGCGTGGTTATCTTGAGGAAATTCACTTGTGCAACTGTTTTAAGGAGTAAGCTAAGCTAGCCACTTTTTTCATGGAACAACATTTTTACTTGAAAGAAAGACTGGCAAATGAATGAATGATGCTTATTCAGAACTTGGGTATTTTCTTGGAAGTGAACTAAGTGAACCTGTCTCTCCAGAGAAAACAGCTGGCAGTGTTTACTGCTGATGATAAAATTCAGACTTTCAAGTGGAAATGAGAATTTTGGAAAACTTCTATCTGCCACTGTGAACTCGCCAAGTTTACCAGCACTTAAAGCCATTTCTGATGAAACTGGTGGTAATATTAACAAATGTGATTTTCTGGAGACTGAAAATGAAAAAACATTCAACGTTTGGAAGAGGTGCTATTTCTCAATGAATCAGTATTTTCCAAATGATTGATACGGGAGGTTAGAAAATCCTGCATGGCTGAAAGATCCAGTGGATTTTAATGTACCTGAGTACAAAAAGCTCAACGACAGGACCTCAGATTCCATACTGCCAATAATTCTTAACATATTGTCTGTCAATTCTGATTTGGTATTAAGTAAAAATACCAAATCATCTGAGAAAGCAATTATAATATTCCTCCCTTTTAAAAGACTGGATTTTCTTTATATAATTCAACCAAAATACTGTATTCTAACATATTAAATCCATAAGAGATATGAGAATCAAACTGTTGTCTACTGAAGTTAGATTAAAACCAGTTAGATTAAAATGACACTCTTCTAATTTGGTTTTTGTTTTGAAAAGCTGTTTTCCATAAATATGCTCTTCAAATGAACAAGTAGTGATTTGTTACTATTATAAATGAATTAATACTTTTTAAATGTCTCAGTTTTAATTTCTAATGGGGGCAAATACTTGTAGGTAAAACCCATGTAAACAAAAGGTACTTGGAGTTCCTAATCATTTTTAAAAGTGTAACAGAGCCTTGAGACCCAAAAGTTCAAGAACTGTTGGGTTTATAAGGTAGAAAGAAGTTAGTGGTAAGGAAACCAGTGAATCCAGGTGAGCAAGGAGGAGGACGTGAACCCTCTAAATCAGAGTCTGATGCCACAGGTTAAATTTGACAGGAAAAAAATGCGGCCTGGGGTGGGGGTGGGGTGTGAATCTGGGATGAAAGCTTTCTAGTTAAAGAGACCGTATGAAAGCCAAACAATAATATTTTGAATGCAGCTGATGAATTAAGAGTAACTACAGCAGGAATGAAAGGCAAAGATGGTTTTCTGAAGGGTGAATCAAGTTCTTTATGATCTATGTGCAAAGAGGTTTAGTGGGAAGGCACTTCCTCGGTGACCATATGGCTGAATAGGTCTCCTTCCACTTTTGAGAGACCAGGGGCAAATGACCAACAGGTAAACCGCATGAGTAACTCCTTAACACCAGTTCGTGTATGAGTAGCATGACTAGTGCCCGCTGATGTACATCTTTATCTCCTAACAGTCAAAGATGCCATCGTAATCCTGAGATGTCACCGGGAAGACAAATTGTGCCCGGGGTTTCAGAAGCCAGCCGGATGCACGGGTGGTTTAGAGATCTAGTAGAGTAGAGATTTCCAAATCAGAGCTACCACACTTAAGGCTTTCCCTCCAGCTACTGAAAACTGTCCCATTCCAAAACCTTTGCACTTGTCAAAGGTTTCACGGAGAGGAAATGTTCTAACCTAATTATGAGGTGGTCTTCTGTGCTGGGGCAAGTGATGTGAGGAACCACGAGCCACAATTTTAGGGAATGGAAGTTAAAAACGTGGTAGAAGACTTCACACAATTTTCTCACTCTGCCAAAGCTGACCTGTCTCTCAGTTCAGCTACTCTCTTTGCTCATCAGAATATACAGGGTTGTTGTTTTTTGTTTTTTGTTTTTTTTTTTTGTGGTGGTGGGGGGGTAGATATTCCTTTGGAAAGGTCACCTTGTTAAAATGTAAAATAGATGGATGGCATGCAGTGTGACCATTTGACATGTTTTAATTACTATTTGTTTATAAAAAAGAACTCCCTAAAGGAACATTTGTTTTGTGGAAACAGATGCTGATATTTAAAGTCCTGTCTCTTACATTCAAGATGGCCCAAAGCGCCCATACTTAGAGCAGCTGCTGAAATTTCCTGTAACTGTGCACGTCTAAAAGAGCCTTGCTTTTAAAAATCTTGGACAATTCCCACTTTTTACTTACTCATAGATTCGTACAATTATCTCCCTTCATTAGACTAAATTAGTTGGTTATGTGACAAAATCCTTTTCAGAGGAAGAAGAGTCAACTAAGCTAAGCCTTTTTTTTCCTCTTCTCTTATTAAAATCTCATTTTATATCCCCACCTCCCCCACTCTATGCTGGGCTGATCAATTACAAGAAGTTACAGGAACAACTGCTACAAGCATCAGACAGCTGTGGCCCCGTTTCCAGCCTGTAGAGCTCGGCCAGTTGTATTTGCTGTCAGGAGACTGATGTTTCCCCAATCCCCACGTGAGGCTCTCCTTCACCTTCCCTTTCCTTTCTGCTACCCCCGACCCCCTCCTTCCTGCCGCAAGTTCCCACTGACTAGCCTTGAGGAAGAAGGATCCCAGCAACTTCTCACATCAACTAATTTATTTTATTATTTAAATTTTTTTTAATTTTTTAATATAATTTATTGTCAAATTGGCTAACATACAGTGTGTCAGGTATGCTCTTGGTTTTTGGGAGTAGAGTCCTGTGATTCATCGCTTACATACAACACCCAGTGCTCATCCCAACAAGTGTCCTCCTCAATGCCCATCACCCATTTCCCCCTCTCTGCTGCACCCTCCACATCTACCCTCGGGTTTGTTCTCTATATTTAAGAGTCTCTCCCTCTCTGTTTGCAACTATTTTTTCCCCTTCCCTTCCCCCATGGTCTTAAGTTTCTCAAGATCCACATGAGTGAAAACATAAGGTATCTGTCTTTCTCTGACTGACTTATTTCACCCAGCATAATACCCTCCAGTTCCATCCATGTTGCTGCAAATGGCAGGATTTCATTCTTTCTCATTGCCAAGTACTATTCCATTGTGTATATAAAACCACATCTTCTTTATCCATTCATCAGTTGATGGTCATTTAGGCTCTTTCCATAATTTGGCTATTGTTGAAAGTGCTGCTGTAAACGTCGGGGTACAAGTGTCCCTATGCATCAGCACGCCTGTATCCCTTGGGTAAATTCCTAGCAGTGCTATTGCTGGGTCATAGGGTAGGTCTATTCTTAATTTTTTTGAGGAAACTCCACACTGTTCTCCAGAGCAGCTGCACCAGTTTGCATTCCCACCAACAGTGCAGGAGGGTTCCCGTTTCTCCATGTCCTCACCAGCATCTGTAGTTTCCTGATTTGTTCATTTTAGCTACTCTGACCTCACTCTGTGAGGTGGTATCTCAGTGTCACATCAGCCAATTTCGAGGCACCTTCATGTTTATCCACCAACCAATGGCAGCATTAGCTGACCCACAGAGGGAGTGTCGAGGCCTTCTGAAAACTAACAAGACTGATTCAGAGATCATATTCTTAAAAGGGCTTGCGTTATTTTGTTGTTTGTGTTTGTTTTGTGAAGCCGGAGAACCAGGCCAAGAAGCAGACATCTGGCAGCAGAGGTCTTCATCAGGAATACAAGAGAAGGGTAAAGAAAGCCTGGCATTACCAAGCACCAACGGGCTTGCCAACCTCCTCCTCCTCCAGGGACAGCTAATACAGCAGCAGCTCCAAGTAGGAAGCTAAAGCCAGAGTGAACGGGTAGGGAGACACCGTAATCACGACACTAAGCGGCAGAGGTCAATCACCTGTACTCACCACTGTCCAGCATTCTGAAAAGAACCTTCACTGGCTTCGCAGAAGCCTGTGAGGTGAGGGGTGGGGGCGGCCTATGCGAGCAACAGCTCTTCCCAAGGCCTGCAGGTCACACCCTTTGACTTCAAAAGCAAACCTCAGAGCACTGTCCACGTTGCATTCTATGCCAGTCTGGAAATACCTCTTCTCACAGCTGGCAACACTCCTTTTAATGGGGAAGCCAGGATTTAAGCCCTTTTCCTGACTCAAGGAGGAAAGAACAGTCTCAGACACGGAGGAAAACAACCCACTGAGTTTGATGTGAAGCAGACACAGCACCAGGTCTCAGCACTAATGAGGGAGGAGGGCCAGAGCTCTATTTTCCTCCTTGAGATCATCCCATTAGGGAACCTAATGACTCCTAAGAAGGAACACAGTCTATTGTGCTGTGTGTGTGGTGGAGACAGGGACAGGAACTGTTCTGTGGCCAACAATCAAGACACATGCATCACTTTCTGGAACTGGGGTGAAAAGGCTGGCTCCCTACTTAAAGGCCAGCAACGCTGTCAACAGGGGAAAATCCCCGGGGGTGAAACATGAGAGCAGGGGGCTACTTAACGCCACCAAAAGTGAACAGCAGAGGGGCCTCTGGTGTAGACAGGCCTACACAACAGATCACTCTTCTCTGGTGTGGACAGACCTACACAACAGACTACCCCTTCTTGGGAGTTCCCAGGACCCAGGTGTCTGCTCCCGCTTCACTCCTTCATCTCTCCCAACGAGCTTCTTGTGGGATGGGGGTAGATCTTACTCATTTTGCCCATCACGCCCCCCACCCCCGTTTCCACGACAAGGTTCAGCACACAAACAGAAGTCTGCAAATTACAGCCTCAATTTAGTTTTGGAAATGCAGAACAGTAACTCTTGTAGGAAAGGACTACATTCTAATGGCATAATTCATGATGGAATCTTTGTTACAAATGTTTACAGCAAGGAACTGGTGCGTGTGTGTGTGTGCATGCGCGTGTGCACGCGCGTGTGCTCGCACATGCACTCTCCGTGCTTCCCTGCTGACAAGCCAGTCTGTGGCTTCCCATCGTCCCTGGCCTCACAGGCCTGGAATGAGAGGAAAATCTCCCGAGCCTCGTAGAATGAAGGCCCTGCTGCCCACGAAGTAGAGATCACACAGCACGTGGGCCTCAGCGCTCCCTGTCGCTCTCGCCTCCAGACTGGTCTAGGCCCTGCTCCAACCTCATAAGGATGTAAAGCTGAGGTGGGGCCACTGGCTCTTCGTCTGCCGTCTCTGCCACTAGCCCGGCACAGCAGGGAGAGGCCCGATGCCAACCCACTCTGTCCCCAGGCCCCCGGCATAAAAAAAACGTAGCTTGTAGATGATTCAATGGGGAAAATGAGGAGTACGATAGGATTTCTGGTGGCAAAATAATGGGGAAGAATGGCAAAGAAATAAACTGATGATGTCAGAAACAAAACAGAGCACAAGCACATGTTCCAGAAGTTATGATTTCCATAGAAACAAGAGAGCTGAAGGGCACTGGAAAGGGGATCCTTTCTCCAGGGACCGGGATGTATCCCTAGCAAAGGGTGCGGCAGGCATAAACTTCCTCCTTTTCCAAGTCACCCATCTCCTGTGGGATTGCCAGAAAACGTCATTAAACAAACTCAACTCCTAAATGACTCATGCGGGCTCATTTGGAACTGAAGGCCTCCCCCCCTCGGTAGAGGATGGTTTTCAGGGAAGCTAACCCAGGACAGGCATATAGAACGTATAAAGAGGCCACACTCTAGAAAGGAGAAGGCAGCAAGGATGCCACGCTCTGGAAAGAAGGCAGCAAGGAGGCAGGATGTTCAGACCTGTCTCGCTCACCCTACCTCATGACCCGCACGAGGCCCAGCCACACACACCCAACAATCGACAGGGGATGGCAGTTTGCTGAGGGGATGCTACGGGGCCCCTCAGTGCAGCAGGTGCACACAGCCTGTCAGTCACAGCACACGAATCACGTGTGCCCTGCGGTAATTTCTCCTGTTGTAAGGGCGGGGCAAACGAGACCCAGTGAGACAGAAGAGGGTCACTGATCAGTAAAGGCGTCGCTGTGCACGGGGTTTCCACAGCAGAGTGAGCATGGGCCTGGGAGTCAGCAGGAACACAGGAGAGGTGCGCATGGGGCCTGGGCTTTTGGTGTGACATGGAGGAACTGACTGCAGTGACACAAGCTGACGATATCTGAGGCAGAGGTGGGCAAGGAGGAGAGGCTGGGCCATCACAAGACCGACTCCAGGGTTCTGGATCCTTGGGCCGAGCCCTGGCCCTAACCAGCAGACAACGGCAGACCCGGGAGTGCTCTAGGCTCAAGTTCCCTCATTGCAAATTAAAGGGTACAGACTGCATGACAGAGATGATAATTCCTCCCTACACTAAGTATTCTATAATGAGAACAATTATTTCTGGAAGATTCTGGATTCCTGTAGTTAGAGAATCTGGACTGCAAAGAGAAGAGACCTTTAACTGGCTCCATTATAAATCTTACAATTTCCTGGCTCTGTATTTCTACAAACAAACCAAGGTGTGTGTGTGGGGGGGGGGGGGGGGGGGGGGGACAACATCCCAACCCAAGTACATTTTCCTAGTGATTTATCTGTCTTCAAAAATATTCCAAATAATAGAATAATTCACAATTTTTTTTTTTTTTTTACTAATTATCTCCCCCCCCTTTTTTTTTTTTTTTTTTTTTTTTTTTTTTTTTACTATCTCCAGGAAGGGGTTAAGCAAAAGTTTCCCAGATGCTATGCAGCTCACAAGGTAGCTCATATTCGATGCGGTAAAAGAAACACACACGAATGTTATGGGTACACATCTCAAGTAAATGAAAGCTCAAAGTCCAATTCATACGTCCAAATACTTTCCATGGCATCCACACTGGGAAGCTATACATTTACTCCAATGATTCCTCCTGTTTGTTCAAATACTTTCAGAAACCATCTTCTGCAACTATCTTCAACAGAAATCCAAGAACCATACACACAAAAAAATTGGTTTTATGCCTCTGCCTCACTTCAACCCCAAACTCCAACCCCAGAGGGAGCAGGCTTTCAAAATTCTTAAATATAGGTCACTCTTGATGACCCTGATGACCCAGTCAGGATAGAATGCCGGCTACAGGTAATGATCCACATAATAAATATGCTCACTCACTCTGACTTCTGAGTGAGGCTTCAATTCAGGATATTCTAAATATGCTCATCTGAGCGTCATGGAAAGCATGGTCAACGCTTTCTCGGAAGACTACCTACATGACACTGGGGGAACACTTAAGACCATGTCACAATGACCCTCTAGATCCACAAGCAGTGACAGGGCTTTGGCGGGGGGGGGGCGGGTGGCTCTCAGATGGGAAGCAAATTGCCTGGGTCACTGCATAAAATGAAAGAGGCAAGGAGGGAAAAAATACAGATTGACACTGGTTGAATGGAAATATTTACACAAAGGTACCACTCTTTTAAATTCCCATATGGTTCACATACTACCAAACACTTCTGTTCTTCATACTTGGTAAATGTTACTTTTCTCAGTTTCCTAATGGGACTTTTTTTAACCTGGAGTACTGCCAGGTCACAGTTACCTTGCAAATTGGGGCGTTTCTGGCAATTCTTGGGCAATTCTATGCTCTAAGGGCCAAGTACATAGCGAAAGCAAACAGAACTGGCTGTTTAAGGCTGGAAAGCACATCAAAGGCTCCCTCAATCTATCCCTATTCTTTCCAATGAATATTTACACCACATGTGTTACATCATGGTTATTACCAAGGAAACCCCACTATATGTCACACAAGCACTTCTCAAGAAGTCACTTCTCTGTGAACACCCAAAGCACATTAATGGTTCCTATGGCAGATCTCACATACTGTATTCACATATCGTGATTACGTCTGTGCAAGCCTGCTCTATTTAAAGAAATCAGAAGCAGAGACAGTATTTAACTTCCAAAAAATTCCCTAGATACTTGATTCAATACCTTGAAAGGGGAAGGCGTTCATTTAATGTTTGCTAAATGAATGAAATCAAAGCCACAGGCTATATCCCCAAATTGAGCCGTCAGAAATAGAAATCAGTACTTCTGAAACCTTTCTTGGATAAAGTAAACAAGTCCAAATACAGTGTGTCCCTTTACTCTTATGGTGGCCAGCCAGGGTAAGACCTCACCAGGCACCTTCTTAAAATACATAATCAAAACCTAATATGAGAAATCTGTGTCTTTCCCAGTCATGTAGATCCCTGAGGACGTTAGGCCTTTCTTCACAAATCAAATGACATTCGTTAGTTTTTCCACTAAGAAAGTTTCCTTTTTTGAGAGGCAAAAACAAGCAGCCATAAAGCCATGTTTATGTCAGTAAACCGAACACAGAACTTAGGATCAAAAGCAATACAGTATTTTTCTAAGGCAACCTTATGGTGGCCCTTCCAAGTCTACTGGTACAAATCATGGGTACAGGGGCACCTGGGTGGCTCAGTCGGTTAAGCATCTGATTTTGGCTCAGGTCATGATCTCATAGTCCGTGGGTTTGAGCTCCGTGTTGGGCTTTGTGCTAACGGCTCAGAGCCTGTGTCTCCCTCTCTCTCTGCCCCTCCCCTGCCTGCACTCTGTCTCTCTTGAACATAGACATTAAAAAAATTTCTTAAAGAAATAATAGGTATAGCCAAGTTTGTGTTTCTGACAGTATGTATGTATCTTCACTCTCACAATGAGCTTAAAAAAAATTTTTTTAATGTTTATTATTTTTAAGAGAGACAGAGAGCAAGCAGGGGAGGGGCAGAGAGAGAGGGAGACACAGAATCCGAAGCAGGCTCCAGGCTCTGAGCTGTCAGCACAGAGCCCAATGTGGGGCCTGAACCCACAGACCATGAGATTATGACCTAAGCTGAAGTCAGCCACCCAACCAACTGAGCCACCACCCAGGCGCCCCTCACAATCAGCTTTTAAAAATGAAACCTGGAAAGCCCCTTGAGGTAAACCCTGTAAAAACAGCACACAATTCTTTAGAAACTTCCCTTCCCCCAGGGTGCACACAGCAGCCTGGACAGAATCTATCATCTAGCTCAATGAAAGATATCTATCCACAAGCAATTCTATGTTTAACTCTAACACTTAGCAAACCAGTAAATGAGATGCAGAGTAGTGTCTCTTCCCCTGGAAGAGGGGTCTCTGGGTGCAGGCTGACCTGTTTTCATGTTAGCGTCTCTAAGGCCTACCACAGAGTTCAGTGAACGTGTGCTGAATCAAGTACTGAATAAATTAGGGCTCCCCCCCCCCCCCGCCCCGTCACATGAACACCAGGTGGCATGATAATTTACCATCATGGCCTGACAGAATTAGTCATTTCTTCCAAGACCATTTTCACCAACACCTATCTAAAGTCATTCATCCACAGTGTTAAGAGTGGGTCTGATAATTCTTAGTATAAAATGGGATTAGAATTACATCTACTACATATAAAATGCCTATCACATGCTACACACTAAACTAACCCTAGTTAGTACAAATAATTCTTAAAGTGGGCATCATCATCCCAAATTTATAGATGAGGGATCTGAGCCTCTGAAAAAGCAGATCAAAGCGGCAGATCAAGTTGCAGAACTGGGATTAAAACTTTGGTTTATCTGGCTCCATAAACTTTCCATTATGCTTGGCTACTATCCTTGACTGTCAAAATAATGAGATAAGAATGAACAAGAGTGGGATGAGGAGTGTAAGAAACGGGCCAACAGAGTGATAGGAATCAGATTTGGTTCTTTTGTCTCAACAGAAGATTAAAAGGCACACATACCTCCTTCAAAATATATGTATGATCTATGTTTAAGCAGTTCTGTGAGGGGAAAAAATTAGATTATTAATATAAGGCTCCAGAGCAAAACATCTTGAAAACCATTTAAGGAGAAAGTGAATAGTTAAGAATCTGGCTATCAAATAAAATGTGATTTCAAAAAAGTCCCTCATACGGTCCAACACACAGAGTTGTCTGCTCACTGTGTTGTACACCTGAAACTAAAGTAACGTTGCAGGTCAACTATATTTCAATTAACAAAAAAAAAGTCCCTGTGATTGTCCTTTTGGTCCAACACATTAGATTTACATCCCAACATCTGACCAACTGGTCAAGAATTAAGAGCTGGAAGAAACTTCAGAGAGTTCCTAACAATTACAACAAGGGAGAAAATAGGCCAGATAAATTAAAGAACTTGCTCAAGGTCCCTTCAAAACCTACGGTGGGATCATTACGTTACACCCTTACACATATCACCTACAGATATTTTTATACTGAGGTTATATTTTTTCAACTTCTGACTTTACAACCTGAACCTTTGGTTCTTCGAGGCACTTCTTTTTGGCAACTATCTACTCCAGAAGAGTATTTGCAGAATTTCCTGGAAACGCTCCATTTCAGAGGAGACACGGAGAAAGAATATCTCCAAAAAATTTGTATGAAAAAGCTGAGGAGCAAGTTTTCCTGTGGTTGGGGCCAGCTCTAGCGCCAGACCCAAAAGGGATAATTAGGGGGGCCTGGCTCTCTTAAATGCCAAATACATGCACAGAAGACTTATTGGCGTCTCGTAAAGAGGCCAATTTGCCTTTCCCTAGGTGATATACCACAAAACTATATATGTAAATATGATAGCAGAGACACCATTAAAAGGACCTTTCTTGAAATTGAAAACTTAAATAAGAGGGTAGGGTGTGTACGCCGTCTTGAGCGTCAGTGTTATGGCTTGTCCAGTTAGTTAGCAAACGGCCTGAGAGCTGCCATATTTTCCTACGGCGGCTGAGCACGAAGGCTGTGACCAGCCAGCCACATGAAGCAAAAGCTTTTAACCAGACTCCTGGACTAGAGATGGAAATGCAAGCTCGCCCCCTTGAGACAAGAGAAAGAAAACATTGTGTTCCATTAAAAATAGCAGAAATAGAGAATTCAAGAAGATTCTAACCAGAAACCATCCAACATTGCCCTTAACCACAATCCTGAAGAAACAAATATCAATATTGTCATAAAAATAATTAAGAATGGAAATGCAGTTAATGTGATATTTCACTGTGCTGTTATTAAAAATGGGAGGATGGTTCTGATATAAACTGCTTTCTTGATTGGGGCCCGTGTGTTAAATGAAGAGTAGACTTTCCCAGTAACCTAATACCCAATATATGGGTTTTTATAGTTGCACTTGACCATATTTGTTCTGGAGTGTTTGGCTGCTAGGACCATGGGCATGCTGACAAGATATACTGGCCTGATGAATTAACTGTTCCAAATGGCTAATAAGCTTATGCAATGAGCGTTTGGAAAATGAATTATTACAGAGATACCTCAATGAACAGACACCCCAGGGAAAGAAGTTCCTTCCTAATGAACCTGGCCGCATACTGAAGGGCAGAGATTCCTACAAGATGTGCCGGTCTGTGGCACAGGGCCAGGGAGCAGTAGTCAGAATTCTATCCTGACCACCACAGAGCAGATTCTCAAAGAGAATGGTCCCAGAAGGCTTCCCATTCTGCACTTAGGTATTCAATGTTATCTCTATACCTAGTCATATCATTCTTTAGGAAATAAAAGGCAGGTCTTGGAAAATCTTAGTAATTTCTGCACCAACAGCCAACTCTTTGGACAAACACTATGTTAGTGATACTTAGCTGCAGCTAACAGACTGTAACAAGAACAGGAGATTTATTTTAAAGTGATTCAGCTTAGGTCCTAAAATGGCCAAAGGAATTTCTCCAACCATCACTGAAGACCCAGTAGTATAATGTGATGGTTTTAGAGGCTTGGCAAATGCGAGCACCATTGGGGGGGGGGGGGGGGGGAGGGGGGTACTTGTTTAGAAGGCAAAAGTCCACCCAGGTGAACTGGACTCCTGAAAAGTATATAACCTCAGTTTGACTCTTTTGGAAACCACAGAATAGTAGAAACATTATTAACATAGAAGGTTCTAGTGACACTTACAAAGTTAACTAGTTGTGAAATAAGGCAAGTCACTTAACCGTCCTGAAACCATCTTCTCCTATAAAGCAAATATGTTGGACTTTGGATAATCTTTAAGGTCCATTCAAATTCTGAGGGTCTCAGAGCTACAACAAGCTCCACATTTCCCAACTCAAACTGATGTCTGACGTTCTTTCTGAAGCGTTTCAGAACACTAATCACGAAGCAGAAATGGAGTCTTCGTTGTTTTAGGAGCCACCATATGCCAATGATTACTTAAATAAGAGCATACTGGAATCTGAAGTGGTGAAACTAATTAATAATAATAATGCCAAGCTGTACTTTCTGTGGGCCAGGCCCTGTTCTAAGTGCTTAACATTTATTAACTCAGTGAGCAGGGAATAAAGAAGGCAACAAAAGGTCACCTGAGAACCTTGAAACCAGTAATGTATATAAGAGGAGTTAACCTGGAGTACTGAATTGTGACTAGTATTAAAGCTTTGACAATATTTCATAACAAATCACAACCACAAAATGCCGATAAAGTGACTGGTGGGAACAGTACATGTAAGCAAATGACTTGGTCCCTAAGCTGTGAACGATTTTCAACCCAGTAAAGAAGTATCTCTTGGGACCATCTATCTTAGTGAGAAACCAGCAGCATCTGGCACATACCTGTGGTTCCTCCGAGAAGAGAAGCGTCCAACTTGATAGCGATGAATTCTTTTATAAATGGTGATTTTAAGCATTACTGGCCTCGAAAGTAAGGGTTTGTTCACAGCACGATGGTCAAGCCGGTTTAGGAACGAAAAATTCTTTAAATATTCGGTAGTGTCACCGACAGAGGCCCCTATGTGCTGACAGTCATGTGCTTAGAGAAAGTTACAAAACAGGAAGATCCCTAGAAGAACTTAAAAATGGATTCTTTATGTACATTTACTAGAAAACTGCAGTAAATACACCACCATTCTAAGCATTCAAGACAGTAGCCGAGCTTTGGATACATAAATTCTTTTACAACTGGAAGAGGATGATTCAGTGAAACGGTAATTCAGTGAGGCAACGACTGGCCCATTCCCAAGGCCAACACGCAGACTGGGCATGCGTCAGAAGGGATGGGATTAAATAATATTAAACTAATGCCACCCCACCCTGTTCAATCTCAAGTTCACTCTTTCGGGGTGAGAAGTAACCCTTTGCAGACCACAAACACAGAGTCCACAGGGTAAGGCCAGAAGATAGAGAGGTAAGGAAGCCAAGCTCTGGAGACACGAAGTCAAAAAGCTACTTCAGGAGAGACCGAGTACTGGAACTCCCTGCCTCCCAACATGCAGTCTGATAACAAGAGTTTCCACCACAAAAAAAAAAAAAAAAGAAAAGAAAAAAACAGTGTGGAAAATAAAACAAGTAGACTTGCTTTCTCCTTCTATTCATCCACTGGTGTACAAATACTCTTCAGGCCAGGGGCCCACTGCCTGTTTTTGTTTAGCCCACGAAAAATCTTAGGAGTTGGCTTTACATTTTTAAATGATCAACAAAAAATTCCTCAGAAAGAAGTATTTCATGACCCGGACATTATGGGAAGTCTATATATCAAGTTTTATTGGAACACAGTCACACTCTTGTTTACATAACACTAAAACAGCAAAGTTGACTACCGTGACACTGCCTGACCCCCCAGAGCCTTAAAATACGATCTTTTTAAAAAAAAAAAAAAACAAAAACCCTTGTGGACTTCCCTCCTGACTCACTGAAAACCTACACAGTGAACGTAGTATATGAAGAGTTAAATGGCAGAAAAAAAGAGAAAAGGAGACACAGGCAAAACTGAAGTGTGTGTTCACACTCTATCCTACCAAGTCACAGCAAACAGGGCCTGCGCTGCAGAGCAACAGGGAAGAGAGCCAAGCGGTCAGATGTCACCTCATTCCCACACTGCTTGGAACACACTTACTCGACCTGAAAACCTTCCAGACCCGAAGATCCATTAACATACGCTTTCTCCAACTGTACACAGTGGAGGCAGACGGCACACGAGGCCGAGGTGTTCCCAAGCAACACACACATTACATGCTTCTGACCTACGGGTGCCCCTCGGAAGCTGCTGGTCGTAGAGCCTGGGACAGTCAGCTGGGAGGCCACCCTGCTGTCGAGGTCCTGGGTTGGAAATCACACTCCTTGCTCTTATTCTGGCTGGGTCCAACCTTGGGCTGGGCATGAGACCTCTCTGAGGTCCTTAGTCTCTTATCTGGAAAATGAGACATGCTGACCAACCAGAGGAGTATGCTCTCTCTCAACTCTTAAAACCAGAGGATAAACGAGAAGAGAGGAGAGAAGGACGGGAGGAGAGAAGGACGGGAGGAGAGAAGGACGGGAGGAGAGAAGGACGGGAGGAGAGAAGGACGGGAGGAGAGAAGGACGGGAGGAGAGAAGGACGGGAGGAGAGAAGGACGGGAGGAGAGAAGGACGGGAGGAGAGAAGGACGGGAGGAGAGAAGGACGGGAGGAGAGAAGGACGGGAGGAGAGAAGGACGGGAGGAGGAAGTTAAAAAAAAAAAAAAAAGGAACGTTTTGTTTCCTCCTTTCTAACAGACAAGATACAACGAGGACAGAGCCAGCCACACGGGAGGGCAGAGTGTGGGCGAGCGGCAAGCTGTCTTCCATGACGGTCGTCACTACTGTGTTAACACGGAAGACCGAGAGACGGGCATTTGAATTCAAGGATGTGAGTTTGTTCCTTCCCTGTTTTAGGGGCTTCTGGAAACAAAGACACACGTGTACCCATGCAGGGTGTGTTCTCTCTTCTTTCCCTAGGGGCAAGAGCAGCATCGGTCTGAATAATGCCTGCTCTACAAGCAGCCGCCCAGGCATTAGTCACGAATATTATCTGTAAAAGGGAGTGGGCTAGAACAGTCCGCACCTCCCTACCCCTGTACTCCAATAAAATGAAGCTTGTTTATCACAGCTCATACACTTGAAATAGTCTGGGAGGGTACAGTGTGCTGTTTACCTGCTGGGGTAACTCTACGGAAAAACACCACTTAGACCTCTGTGAAGAGCAGAGACGGGGACTGTCACGTCTAGACAAAGATGATGGATTTTCTCAGGGGAAATATGATTTAGTCCAGTAACGTGGCTCAGGTCATGATCTCGGTCAGTGAGTTCAAGCCCCACGTCGGGATCTGTGCAGACACGTCACAGCCCGGGGCCTGCTTCAGATTCTGTGTCTCCCTCTCTCTCTGCCCCTCCACCACTCGTCCTCTTTCTTTCTCTCTCTCTCAAAAAATAAACATTACAAAAAAATTAATTAACCAGTAGGGACTCTAAGGTTTAGAGCGCAGTTTCTCTCAACAAGTTTGCTCCCTCGTTTTAAGTTAATAGCTTTAAACAAAAACAGAAAGAAGCTCAAGACCCTGAAGAAAAACATTTCTGAACACTCACTGAATATTAAACATCGAATTACCAGTGATGCAGCAAATCCACTACTGGGCACATGAAAACATACATCCACACAAACTCGTACACAAATGTTCCCGGCAGTATCATCCACGACAGCCGAGAAGTGGAGACAAGCACAAGATGTGGAACATCCAGAGGATGGAGTGGGAGTTGGCAATGAGAAGAAACAAAATACTAATCGATGTTACAACATGGTTCAACCTTGAAACAGGAAGCTGAGTCAGAGAAGCCAGCTGTCAAAGAGCTCAGCGTTCCATGTTATTCCACATACGTGAGGTTCTAGAATGGGCAGACGCACAGCAACAGGCGGGAGATGAGGGACCCCCGGAGGGTGGGGCGGGACGGGCTGGTGGTGCTGGGCCGCTACCGCGGACCGTGGTCACCGCTGCACGGCTCTGAAACATACTGAAAACGACGAAGCCGTGTACCTGTGCGGGTGGATTTTATGGTACGGGAATTATAACTCAATGAAGCTGCTATGAAAAAAACTACTGAACCGATTTATTTTTTGGGTCGCTAAAAACGACCTGCTACACATTTTAGACAGCTACTAGAGAACTGGAAGTTAAAATCTCATTTTTGCTCTCAGTTTTCTGTACCAAGAAAGAAGAATCAGGTTTAAGAAAGGTTATGAGAGCCCGTTCTGTGGGAATTCTCATTTTGTGACATGTTCAACGTGATGAGAAGCCGAAGTCCTGTGCTCAGGGAAAATCTTGTTCGTTACCATCGCCAAGGGACCCACGGAGAAGGGCCCACTCCCCACAGCTACGTGGTGCGGCGCCCACGGTCTACGAAAGCTGAACTGCAGCAACACACCCACATTTATACGTGATGGAACAAGAGAAAAGGGGGAAATACCGTTGTTTAAAAAAATACAAACGTTGTCCAAACAAACAAAAGGCTATAAATCAGACACAACAGACCAAGCTAAACACATTTTGTGCTTACACAGACTTGATGCCACTTACCGCCTGGGTCTTTAGGCCTGGTTTCATCTCTGCTGTGGTGGCCACATCTCCCACGGCCACCTCTGCAGAGGCCACGCCCGTCCTCCCATTACTCCGAAAATCCACTTCGTCGGCAGCTTTCAGGTCTGGCATTTCTGAAGAGAAGAAGGGGGTTACAAAGCGCATCTGAAAAATCAAATCCCGTTGTCTTACTGTTTACACAACTCACTGCAGGCTTCACGTGTTTTGTTTGCTTTTGCGTTACACAGGGAAGTATTCAAGTGGAGCTGGTGTCATTTCGGACCCCGTGCTGAGCTAGTCCTTTATCACAGGGTTGTTCGGTTTTCCCCTGTCCTCTGTAGGGATTTGCAGCTAAGGCGACATCCAGTTCGACGTCTACTCAACTTCCGTTTTCACTATGGGCTTTTCCTCACAGATCTCGAGTATGTACTGACTGCATGTGGAAAAGGACATTCACAAGCTTCAAGGAAACAGATTAATAGCTACAGCCAGGTAGTCCATCTTGATCACCATCAAAGAGACCAGAGATGTTTACGTTTGCACAGCACAAAGAGGAAAGACCTGCTGGGAATGAGATAAAGCCCTTAAGAAGGGTCTGACTTTCTTTAAAAACATACTTGCACACTCTCATCTATCCATCACTGCAAGGGACAAGACTGAAGTGTTCTGGTAAATTACATTTTGTTTTAATTTTATTTCTCCCTAAACCAAAACATAATCACAAACAAGGAATTCTCTCTCCCTGCCACCTTTTTTTTTTTTTTTTTTTTTAAGATTTTTAAGTAATCTCTACACTCAACGTGGGGCTTGAACTCATGACACTGAGATCAAGAGTTGCATGCTCCACTAAGCCAGCCAGAGTGCCCCAACGAATTCCTTTTTTTTTTTTCCTTTTTAATTTTATTTAAAAAAAAATTTTTTTTAACGTTTATTTATTTTTGAGACAGAGAGAGACAGAGCACGAACGGGGGAGGGGCAGAGAGAGAGGGAGACATAGAATCGGAAGCAGGCTCCAGGCTCTGAGCCATCAGCCCAGAGCCCGACGCAGGGCTCGAGCTCACAGACCGCGTGATCGTGACCTGAGCTGAAGTCGGACGCCCAACTGACTGAGCCACCCAGGCGCCCCAAATTTTGTTTTATTTTTGAGAGTGTGAGGGAGAGGGGGAGAGAGGGACAGAGAGAGAATCCCAAGCAGGCTCCATGCTCAGCACGGAGCCCGACGCGGGGGCCATGACCTGAGCTGAAACCAGGAGTCAGGCGCTCAACCACCCGAGCCTCCAGGAGCCCTGGAATTCCTTTTTTTAAAGAAAGTGTTTTTATACGTTTTCTTTAGAATTATGCTCACCAGACCAAGCTGTCATGGTTTTTGTTACCTGACCACCACATGGTCAAGCAAATACAGGAAGGAAGTGATAAAATGAACGTCTGAGGCAAATTCATGCTTTGACATTGTTAAGTGAAGGGTAAAAATTCACCTTGACAATACAGATAAAAATAGAACTATCACCTCAATTTCATGTGGAAATTTTTCTGTGGCTGGTTTTCATCTAGTCATGCCACTGCTTCGGCGGAAAAAAAAAAATGTTCCCTACATCAAAGGGCAGAAGAGTTTCTTTCACCAAAGAATAAATTCTACTAAGATTTTATTCTAATACACATTATGACGTGCCCAAAGATCTACTTCAGATTTAGGAATGTGACATTCCTATTAATGAACATTTATAAATTCTTCTTCCTTTGCCCCCGTTTATAATTATACGATCTTACTAGCAATTTAAAAGTGGGCAAAAACAAGTTTCCTGGCCCAAAGAATCAAACTCTACCTTACATTTCAGAAAATGTAAATAAAGTGAAAAGAATTGGAGTAGGCAATCCCCTCAAGAAGGACTCCCTAATCAAAACATTTCTAAGTAAGTAGTCATTTTTTCTTCTGGTGGTTGATGACTTTTATTTATTTGGGGGGTGTAACTTTTGACACAACCTTACTATCCTATACCCGTCTAGCAAAAATATGGACCTTAGCAAGCAGCGACCAATCACAACGGTGAACAGTGATTACTGAGACACAGGGGTGCTGGGAATTTCTACGGGCCTGGCCTGGCTCAGTCAAGTACAACTAACTTCCCAAACCACTGTGATCAATGCACTCGGGTGAGGGGCCACATCCCCTGTCTCTAACCAAAACTTTCGTGTTTTCTCATCTTAATTTCTATTTGGCTTTATCTGCAGCAGCATATAAAAACAGAGGCCAAAGCCATGTGGCTTGTTCCAAATCAACAGTTGAACCAAAGTCTCTTCACTCATAAAAGAGTATGTGTAAATCCAGGAATGTAAACTTCCCAGAAAATACCCTTTGGCTGAGATCACACTCAGGTGCTTTGTCTCCAGGGCAATGTGACGAGGGACTTTCCCTGATCCTGGCATTCCCCGCCCCCAAAGAAAGCACTTACTTCTTCATGACCAGCTACTCTGCAATATAAGATCATGAGCCTTGAACACATATGACTCCTCCTGGGAGCAGAACAAGCAACTCGCCCACACATAACAACCAACTCTAAACGCAGACACACTGCTGAAACTTCAGCTCATTTTCCTTCCTGAAACCTCAAAATCTTAAAAATCATCTCTTAGCGTCTATACCACTGCTACGTACCACCGAAAATCAAAGTCTGAAATTTCCCCTGGTTTCTACCTCTTCTCTCTGGGTGTTACAGACACAAACTTCACATAATTTGCAGTTGCTTGGGTTAAATTCTGACTGCTGAGCCAGAAAAACAAATAATTCCAGCCCGTGTGGCCAAAGACATAGCGCCCGAATGAAGAGAACACAGCCCGGCATCAGCTTACAGCCACTCCCTATTCTTCTGAAATGTCAACCTGCCAGGGCCCCCAAAATAGACTTGTTGTTGTATCTTATTTTAAAAATTAGAGACCTTTTCATTTAAACTCTGAGCCAGCGGCCAACAAATTTCTATCACTGACAATCCAAAACATGAATAGAACTAAAAACCTCACCTCACCAAAAACACACTACTTCGGGTTTCTTAAAGCCTTCCATGGGGGGAGAAAAGATTATAAATGGTTAAAGACCCCTCATCGGGGAGAATGCCCACGGGGTTGAGGTTACTCTCTTTCCTAAGCAACCTTGTTGTGTCTGTTTGTTTCTCTACACACCCCACCCCCACCCTCTTAACACCTACCACACTTAACCCGATTTTCAAAAATTGGAAAAAACAGCAAAAACAAACCACAAAAACAAATCAGGCTCCTTCTTACCTCTGCAGCCTGGGGGCGAGCATGGAGGTGGGTCCTCGGTCCACACCTGGAAACAGGTGGTGGCATCAAAGTGCGAATCGAACTGACCTTTAACGGCTGCACCACGTTGGACTCTGGTTTCGGCTTCAGCCTCAACCCCCAAGAAGTTTTATTCACGTCATTTATTTCCACTGAGCAACAGCGGTTTCTGTCTGCTCTCTCTGGACATGGTTACCCACAGATGGGACAGGCTGCTGTGCGAGCAATCTGCTCAGAACAGCTGCTTCACCCAGATAAGCAGACACGACGTGTGCCCTGTGACGGCGGCTCAGCGCACTCGGGCGGACATCCTGCATCCCATGCCCTGCGCTGCGCGGGGGCCTGCACTCCCAGACTGCTGCCCGAGAGCAAGAGGCAATGGAGCTGGAAGCCGGCTCCGCGGGCAGGAAAGGGAGGGCCTTCTCTCCGCTCCCCTCCCCCACCCCTCCCCAATGACCTAATGCCACCATTTTGGACGTGGGGTCACGCGCACAGAACGACACTTACAGCTGTTTCACGAAACCACCCTGACTCTGTTTGCTCAGGACACGGACCAGGACGACAGGGGAAGAAAAGTGCTCCGGGCTTGTAAGCAAAACATGTTTTTGCAGCACTGCTTTTTCACAGTTCTAGAGAAAAGGACTAAGCCACATGGATAAAAACATCTGCTAAATTCCTTTATCGTTGCAAAGCACCTGCACGCTAGACAATTTTCTCGGTGAACAAAACTCCCACTGCCCTGGTGTGACAGGCTTAATCAAACAAGCCAGGAGTCTGCAATACAGGAAGCAAAATCTGTCCAACCCCGTGCTGACGTGCCTGTCCTGACGGCGGGCAGGGGCGGGAGGGGGCGGGGGGGGGCGGTTGCTGTGAACCTGGCAATGTACCCAATGAATGAAAGACGCTTCTAAAACCACAGAGACGCCCACTTTCTGCCAGCACGTCTCAGAGACTCTTCAGGGAATCTGTTCCACAAGCTGGGACTTTTGTATTCTGCTCTGCTTACCTGTTGCCGGCTCAGGTCCGTCAGCAGGCAGATTCATCTTCTCCAGCTCCCCGCTTTCAGCCGAACACCCTGCGAGGTTGCCAGGGGCTTCTTCACGAACACCGCCCGTTTGTGGGGTCTGCCCAGGCACAAAAGCGATCACGTTCCCTGCAGAAGCACTCACTGGCCGCTCGGTCACCGGGCCTGACTCTGGAGGACTGGACAGTGACATGTGACTGGTCCCCCGCCCAGTGAGGAGTGCTCCCGAGGCCTTGACTTGATCTAGGACGGCCTCCACAATGCGACTCGCGGCCTCCTCGATGGAGTCGGCGCTCTCGGGCAGATGCGCAGCACAGGGCAGAGGGGGAGCGCTCCTTTCCCCGCCTGGGGCCTGGTCACCAGTGCGTGGGAGCCCGGCCTCCAGGGGGACCTCTGTGGCAACAGGCTGCCGTAGGATGTGATGTGCCTGGGTGTCCACCGGTGCCTCCCCGGAGCTGCCCAAGCTGCTGCCGTGGTCCGCTTCCTTCCAACCGAGAGGGAGCAACTCTGGAGTCGCAGCGCCCTGTGGGTCAGTCACTCCTCTGTCTGGTAAAGCTCCTGGCAACCCCAGGATCATACTCTCCTCCTGGCTCAACGAGGCTTTTGGAAGCGGGAGGTCTCGTGTGTTGTGTGACGCAGCCTGTCTCCTGGCCCCAACGGTGCCTGGTAAAGCGTTAGCCCCGGCGACATCCAACGCCGCCTTTCCGTTCACCTCACAAGCAGGGTTTATTCCCTGGGAGTTAAGGTTTTGCACTCCAGCATCCAGAGCAAAAGCTCGACTGCAAGGCTGAGCCTCAGCCCCATCTGGTAAGAGCCCTGGCGAGGGAGCCGAGCTGCCCTGCTCTGCACCCAGGGCTTCCTGGCGTGGGGCTGCAGCCAGCCCGGCTCCCGGCGGCACCAGGCTCTGTGCAGCCCCACCTTCAGTCGGTGGTGAGACTGGTGGGGCCACTTCCTTGTTTTGCTGAGTTTCTGCATCAAGGCAGGCCGAGGGCGTGTCCAGCGTGTTGCCGTGCTCCAGGGCTCTGTCCTCGGCACAGCCAGAGGAGCCGGGCTCTCCACGGAGTCCCTGCGCCTCCTGTCTGGGAGGTGGTGTTCTCCGCTCTTCCTGAAACGTTCCCAAGGAAAGCGTGTCTTCCTTAACAGGGGAACAAGTCACTGCTTTATCCCTGCCACCCTGTCCCTGAGCTTCAGAGCTTTCTGGAAGCACCAGATTTTTCCCTTCTTTAGTCAAAATGGAACTGGAGGCCACGGTGGCCTTCCCCGCAGGCAGCAGAGAAGAGTCCGCGCCGCCCTCGAGATTCGGAACTTCGGGGGCTGCTGCGAGGCAGGGTCCCCCTTGTTCGTCGCCAAGTGCCGTGGGACTGGTATTGCCCGTGCCGGGCTGAAGCTGGAGAGCGGCGGAGGGCACGGGCAGGCCTGCGGCGCCGTCTTCTAGGGGCTCGTTCGCATCTCCGCCCGGGCCATCTCTACCGTCTGGAGCCGTGTGCAGGCCAGGAGCTGCTGTTCCCTTTTCTTTCTGGGAGGGGACAAGAGAAAGCGCGTCATCTTTGGTTACTGATTCACTGCCTGAACCGCCTGCCAGAGAAAAAGCCCTGTCTGATGTCACTGCCTGGTCCGGCACCAGCTCCTTCTCGGCTCCGAGGGCAGCAGCGTGCGGACGCACCCCGAGCGTATCTGTGGAGTTGGTTTCTAATTTCAAACCTTCTCCTTGGCCCTTCGTATCCGAAACTTCAAGACGACAAAATGCCACATGTTCCTGGGTATCTCGCACAGGGCCGGGGGCGGCCGGGCTAGCCCGTGGACCTTCACGGCAGGCGGCGGGGGGTGGATGCTGCGTGGGGGGCAGTCCTGGGGGGCTGCTTTCAGGCCGGGTAACTATGTCATCACAGCGTTCTGCGGCCAACACACCACCAGAAGTCACCATGTCCTGCTGCCGCGTGGAGGCAGCACACGGCTTGCCACCTCCAGCGGGGGGGCAGAGGGGTGATTCGCTGCTTGGGCTTCGGATGGGCGGTGAATCCGTTTCTGCCTCCTGGTTTGCCGTGTCTTTTTGGGGCCCAGGCAAAGTTAGGCCAGAGGGCGATGCTGGCACACTTGTGCCTGCCAAGGGAGCACAGGGCTCAAACCCATTGGCAGGCTTGTCTTCCGCTGCAGCTGCAAGTACCGGGGGGCTCGGATTTGGTGGAACCCCAGCGCCCCCCTCACAACCTGGCGAAGTTTCAGTCTCTGCAGTTTTGACGGTGGAGGCTTCTCCGTTACTGCCTGCAGGTGAACACTCGACAGGTCTGGAAGCCTCCAGGGAAGCAGTGGCAGGGACGCCGTGAGGAGCGCCGGCTTCACCTGCAGGCTTCCTCGGGCCTCTTCCATCACAGGCTCCAGCTGTGCTGACACCAGAGCTGGCAACCTCTTCGTCCGTGCTCCCCCCAGCTTCGAGCACGTTCTTCTGGGTGGGGGTGTCTGTGTTCCCGAGATCACATTTTGGGTCCCCAGCAGTCGCTGGGACGCCGACTGCAAGCTCCCCTCCAGAAAGATGCCGAATGGCAGCGGTGCCCGGCTGCATGGCCACGTCTCCCTGCGGGACGTGGTCTCCAGCGCCTGGAGACTCCTGGTCCGCGGCCAGTGCGGCAGATTCTGTTCCAGTTTCTCCGTTTCTGAGTCCACAGCAGGGGACGCCCCCTGCGCCGTTTCCTCCACAATCAGGCACACTCTGCAGGCAGTGGCTGGGCCCAGATGCGGCTCCGCAGTCCGCAGCACGTGCTGCCTCCACCTCTTCCCCTTTTCTCTCCACGCCTGCAGTTCTCCTCCCGCAGGAACAGTCTGTGTGCTCCTCCTTAGCCACACCTGACAAATCGCAGGAACTTGCAATCCCCCCGGCAGTGCTCCCTGGGAAGCACGGAGAGCTTGCGGTGTCTTCGGGAAGAGGGCGCTGCTGGCCGTCCCTGGGGGCTGACGCACAGCAGAGACACTGGCTGTCTGTATCCTGGGCAGCGGGCACACCTGAAGGATCCTGTGCTGTCACCATTAAGGGCATGGGATTGTCCATCTGCTTAAGGTTTGTTTTCTAGGAGGAAATGAAAGACACTCTTAAGAACGGTCCCTGGGAAGAGGGCACTGACACCTATACGCAAAACTCCTGCCGGAGACTGCTCATTGCCTTTCCAGCCCTATGATCACATGGTAAGCTGATCTAAATAGATACAAACACATTTTCTCTTGTAGCTGCATATCCACTGGAAAGATAAAAATGGCCAAGAACATACAAGATGACTATTTCCTAAGTTTTATGAACTCATTCTGGAAAGGTTGATGGGAGAGGGGCGCCTGGGTGGCTCAGTGCAAAAAGTGTCTGACTCTTGATTTCGACTCAGGTCACGATCTCACGGTTTTTGAGATCAGGCTCCACGACCACGTTCAGTGTGGAGCCCAAAAATTCCGTCTCCACCTCTCTCTGCCCCTCGCCACTCTCAAAATAAAAAAAAAATTTTTAAGTAAATAGGGGATATTCTTTTACTTTAAAAAAAAAAAAAAAAAAGCAGTTCCTCTGTTATCTAGTACCAAACATTAAACAAGAACATATCAAACTAATAATACCCAATTCTTTAAAAAACTTTTTTCCGTGTTTATTTTTGACAGCGTGCACGCATGCTCATGCGCAGGGTGAGGGGTAAAGAGAAGGGGACTGAGGATCTGAAGTAGGCTCTGTGCAGACAGCCCAATGCGGGGCTCAAACTCATGAACCATGAGATCATGACCTGAGCTGAAGTCGAATGTTCAACTGACTGAACCACTCAGGTTCCCCATAATACCAAATTCTTGATTATTCTTAGAAAGTACTGTGGCTTGATGATATTGTAGGTCATCTCAAAATTACATTTTGCAACTTTGCAGTATTTTAAAAAACACAAACAGATATAACCAACTATACGGGAATGGTTAAAAAAAAAAAATCACAGTCGTTCAACCTGATGGCAGATGCCAAGCTGTTACATAAATGTGAACTATGAAGACCACAGTGAAATCTGAAATACAGATTTACAATACAATGTTGAAAAAATAAATAAAGGCTAGAGTTAATTTAAGGTTATAAGCATGCAAAATTCAAATGTACTTTTAGACAAGGCTTAGGAAGAATGGAGAAAAACACAGCTCATCTTTGGGGTTGGTTTGCCTTTTATACCAAGGTTTCAGGAATTCTTACAATACTAGTATTTGTTCAACACATAGAAACTATTTGTAAGACATCTGGCTTCGCTCTTCCCCACTGTCTGACCTACTGCAATGGTCTCACACAGATCTACTGTGCCCTCTCTAGTTCATTTACTCTCTCAGTAAGCACTTAACAGTTCTCCTACATCACACTAGTCCTGTCTACTAACCGGGCCTATTGTAGAAATTTCCACGTGCAAGTGTCATATGTGGTATGCTCACTAAAGTCTTTCTAGTAAGAGAGTACCGCCCCCCCCGCCCCCAGCAAAAAGTGGATTTTCAGTAAAAGCTTTTGCGCTATGCTGCTTAGAGTATTCAAATTAATTTGCTTCCACTGTTGCTGAGAATGTAACCGTCCCCTAAAAATTATGAAAGCAAGCCATTACATTTAATAAAGGGTGAACGTTCCAGAAACAAGTGGTGTTTCGCAAACAACTTTAAAAGCTCCTAACAGCATGTATCCTCTCCGAGTTTTCATTTCTCATAGTTTCCTGTCAGGCATTCCCATACGAGACAGTAACTTTGGCACCTGCAAGCTGAGATTTTCAAGTGGACGGTCATTCACCCAGTAACAAGAGCTCTAAAGGAAAATCGGACTCAGCAGTCCGTTCAGAGCAAAACAAAATGATGCCTGTTCTGGGCGTGCACGATTCAGAAAGGGAAAGGCAGGCCCATCACACAGCCCTGCTGTGGGGTGTCTTGGCCTGCTGACCTCAAAAATAATGCCTGCTCCCAAAGAGGCCTCCGGTACTGAGTTGACCCTAGACGACCTTAAATGAAATTACTGTCAAGCTTTCTCCAAATCAAATCAGCTCTGAAATAAACTGGGTGGAAAAATTATGTAAACTTAGCCTTCAGATGTTATGGCCAAGAGACATGTACCCATGTGACGTTTATATTATGCATAATAAATGCTACCAGGGAGTCTGTAATGTTTTTACGTCTGGCAACAACTTTATCTTGAAGGCTTGAGTGGATTATAAAATCTTTATTTTTTTAGTGATCTTTTTACCATCCAACTATCAATTTAAATATAGTAACATTATCATCGCTCACTGGACCAGTTGTGAGGCTTTATTTCTGAGTATAGCAACCATCTCAGGAACTGTTTTGCTCAGTTTTATAAAGCTAAACTGACAAATTTATAAACAGACGAATTTCCCTTGATGCCAGGAAAACGGAGTTCTAGTTGTTGCGTATGTTTCTGCATCTGCAGTATGTACGTGTAGCTTTCATTATTTCAAAAACATGGCAAAAAAAAAGAAAGAAAACTGCCCGCGGCCCCCTGCTGCCGCCCCCTATCTGTAAGTGTAACATCCAACACCACTAAAACTGCCCTAAGGGGTTTCACAATCTGGGAGGACAGCATTTTTAGGCTCCAATTATAGCAAGGTTCACTGGGGGAAAGAGTGAGGGCACAAAAGCCTGAAAATGGACATTTTCTTCCTTACCATTAGCTGCTGTTGGATGTTCCTAAGTTTAAATATGTGTCCAGTGCAATGGTCTCCAGGAAATGGGGGTTCATGATGCGCTTCGGACTCAGAGGTTAACGTATAGACGTCCAGCTCTCGATGGTGCCTCACAGAACAGTCTCCGTAAGGTATCTCATAGGATAGACGGCTCCAGGAGTCTGGTTCTCTGGCGTTCTCCCTGGAAGCAGGCAACTGCTGGTTAACACACGTACGTTCTGCTCCCGGCGGCTCAGCACCAGCCCTCTGCTCTTACCCGGCTGCTCTGGGGGACCTGCAGCAGAAGTCTGGTTTGGGCACTTCCCCAGGGATTCAGGCATGGCCCTAACTAACTGCTCCATCCTCCTCAGAAGAGGTCACAAATGGATTAAATGAGAACTGCAGGATTCCTCCTAAACAATGATGTTTTGATCAAGATAAAGAGAGGTCTGGGAGCTTAAAATAGTTAATATTATGCTAACAACCAACTTAATGAGGAAATGTGAGGAGGATGGTCTTAGCCTGGTTTTCACTAGAAGCACGGCTTATTAGGCATTTCTCTCAAATTGGGTTACATCACACGTTAACTGCAGTGACTATACTGGGAAGGGAAGAAGTAATCAGTACAACCCACGCAAGGGCACTCCAACTTTTGTTGACAACTCTCAAAGTCAACCATACAGACCACGACTGGATGCCATATACGCTATTCTTGTCAATACAATTAGGAAACCACTTGGTTCTAAGAACTCCAAGTTCAAATTTTTTTCATTTGGAAAACAAACAACCTTGCTCAACTAGTATCGTTATAAATGAAATAAGGCCGACAAAGGCACAGGTGTGTAAAAAAAGCATTTCTGGGAAAGGCCTCAAAACATAAATTCTCTTTATGAACCAGGAGATTGGTAAAGTACCCCAGAGATTCTGGAAGAAGGAGGAAGGCTACGTTTGAGATCATTGTTTTAAAATGGAAGAATTAAGAATGAGGCATGAAGAAGAAACAGACATGCCACCCACGGACAAATGGGAGGGATGACACACGACTCCCTCTCTGCAGTGTTTTATTTACTAAATCACACCTGTCTGTCATTAACAACTCACCAGATAATAACTGGAATTTGAAACTAACAATATGTTATATAAGAAAGCCCAGAAGTGAATAATTGTATGCTGGCTGAGTAACAATGAAGGCTGTTCCAAAAGAAAACCACTGTAATGTCCATACTCATGAGCGACACCCCAGCAGTTGCTTAAAATGAACTTGGCATACACTCGGCTAAATCCTTGCGTGCTTACCAGGTCGCTCTACTCTGAGTGAAGTGACCTCAAAAAGAAAAGTACAGTTGATTCTTCTTGGGCAACGGGGGTTTGAACTGCACGGGTCCATTTACACACAGATTTTTCTCCCCAGAAATACAGTACGGTTCTATAAACGTATTTTCTCTTCCTTATGACTTTCTCGGTAACATCTTCTTTTCTCTGGGCTCCTTTACTAGAAGATTACAGTGCGTAATGCATGTAGCATACAAAGTTTACATTAACTGGCTGTTTATGTTATTGGTAAGGCTTCCGAGCAACAGTAGGCTATTAGGTTTTTGGGGAGTCTATACTTACATTCGACTTTTGATTGCACAGAGGGTTTGCACCCCTGCGCCAACAATGGACTGTTCCAGGGTCAATTCCACTTATAAGATAGTCACTGAAAGGTTCAACTGAATGACTCGACTAAGTGACCAATCAGCTATACCAAATAAAGGGGCGTGACTTCTCTGTAAACGGAGTTTTGAAGCTCAATTTGGGTTGCCATTGTCACTAACTCTGGTTACTGTCTGACAGAATCGGTAGCATAGCTGATTACTCAGATTACCTCCTACAGCCATACTCCACTAAGAAAAGACCTCTGAAAACAAAACCTGATTTACAGACCCCATCCCAGCGTGAACCAAGTATAATCCACTAAGAAGAGAGGACTGTTTGCCGAGGCAGGGGCAACTAAAAAGTGACGTACTCCATTCCCAGCAAAATGGAATTCTCCACCAACCTTGCCACTATTAACTCTCGAACTGCTTCCTTTCTACTGTCTAAACCTTGAGAAACTGCCATCTGTAACCACAGACTATTTACCTTCTGCCATTCCCAGGCTCTCCTTCCAGAGGAAGGTGCTTCTGTTGCCACAGTCCCCCCCCCAGGTGCCAAGAACCCTTCCGTCTCCCGACTCACTGTCCCTGTGAATTTGTGTTGCTTCCTAGTCTGTCTAGATACCAAAGACCAGTCAATGCATTTATTCTCCCACTGACTTCTGGGAACACCTGGTGCTGACACCCTTCCAAGCCCATCGTGCCTGCAGGTCTGGGTCAAGCCCACCGTTCAGCAAGTATCTGTGTGCCAGGAAGCATTCCAGGTGCTGGTGATACAAACCAAAATCCTTACCCTGCTGGAACTTCTATACTTAGCAAGGGAGACGAGGACGGCCAGATTAAATAAAACAACTGGTATTCTGGAAGACAGCAAGTGCTTTGGAGAAAAATAAAGCAGTGTGGTGGGATAGGAACACCCCACTGAGGCGGCATTTTAAGCGAATACATTTTGTGCTCTGTGTTCAGCATCATATAAAATTTTTACTGAACCCACTAATAAAATGTGGCAAAATTCCAGGCATAAGAACGTTTACTACAACTTTAGGTATAATAGTATTAAAAACTGGACAACCCCTGGTCAGTAATGAGAGGCCTATTTGATAAACTGATCTCTGGACTATTACGTAGCCATCACAAATAACTGAAATAATAGTTCAGTAACACTGAAATCTACAACATTCAGTGAAATAAGCAAAATAAAAAGCATAAAACTGTAAGTCTAGGCAGTAAAATGCACAAATAAAAATAGTGTCACAGTGGCTGGGTTTTAGGTTGTCTTCCCCGAGATTTTAATTCATGTTTTTAACCAATTTTTTCAAGTCCCCTATTGAGCCAGGACTCATTGCTGGTCTGTTAATGCTTTTACTCACTTGTGTGTTAGTGAAACTTTCTATAATTTCGTCAAAGGCCCAGCCTTAACCTTGTCTACTTCACTCTTGGGTGACCTTTCTGCCCGTCTCAGAAGCTTGGGACCACCTAAAGGGAGCTAAAACCATCTTAATCCACTAACAGATGGCTCTGCCCACCACCCCCCAGCGTCAAAGACGCCCCTTCCCAACAGTGTGTTTGCTCTGTTCCGCCTGCCCTCCCTCGGTACCTGACGGGGTAATGCTCCCCCGGCTGCCTGCTGTTTTCCACCCACTTCTGGACCAGCTCCTTCCCGCCTGCCTACCAGTGCGGTTAAACCACCAGCAGGAGACAGAGGGGCGGTGCAGCAGAAGGGATTACTGGGGCCCTGCTGGGTCAAGAAGCAGCAGCATAAATCTGCACTCCGCCCTGGAGACCAGATCTCACCGAGGAATCTGGCGCCTGGGGGGCATGTGACAGCGGAGACATTTTCTGGTGGTCACACCTTGGGTGGGTGGGTGGGGGGAGGTTCTGCAATGCACAGGACAGCTCCCCACGAGGGATGACCAGGCCCAGACTGGCAGTCGTGCCGACTTTGAGAAACACTGCTGTCAACCCAATGACCCACTTTGTCCTCTACACTTTGTCCCCTCCCGCCTCGGCCGGCACCAGTCACCCAAACGTTTCAAGGCTCTGCAATTTGGCTCCCCCTCACTCCACTGGCCACTAAAACCTCACGGTCACGGGTGTCCACTGATAAGAAAATACCAAATCCGGTGGCTTTTCTTTGTCCTCGTCACCCTCAAGTTTTGCAGACTTTTAAAATAGCAACTGGATTCTTCTGAACTTTATTCTCTCTGGACGTTCATAAAGAACCATCCTATTTTCCTCCGGTTTTCTCTGGCTCTCTCTCCTCCTCCTCACATGGTGGATGTGAGCACAGCACACATCAGCTTCCTACCCTCTCCCACTTCCTTTCCTCCTTTCCCACAGTCCCACCCCACCTCCCAAATCTCTCTCCAGCTGCAAAGTCCGCGTTCCTGTCCCACACTTCCACCGACTTCCATGTCTTCACCAGAATGTGCGGTGGGCATTCTCCGATGTCAAAACTCAGTTTCATGTTCCCCCACCCCCCAAGGCGGCAGCAACCCGACTGATTTCCATGAATTAACAGTGGTCATCCCTAGTAACACCACTTACCTTCTTCAGAACATCCTGCTGGTTCTGGCTTTCCCATTCGGCGCCTTACTTCACTTCCTACGGGCCCTGAGTCACCTGGACTCTTGCAGTCACTCTTGTTACAGGCCAGCTGCCCTACACCCGCCACCGCTCCCCAAATCTACCCAACAGAATCATCTTAAGGCAACAGTGAGGTCTCCTCCTGCCCCAAAGTTTTGCTGTGCCTTCCCATTATCGCCTGTCTGCTGGGAGGGAAGCAGGCACGGTGTATGCCCCCATCACCTAGGCTTTCCCTTCTCCTCTTAAGCATTCTACGGAGCAGCACCCCACATGCACCGTGTGGATATAAAGCAGAAAGCCACACAACTTCACGACCAAGGCTGCTCAGCTGTGAACGCCAGAATGACAACTGTCTCGTTCCGCTCTGCGACACGAGCTTCGCTGGCATGACAGCTGCAACGTGTCCATGTTAAGGCACTGGCTTAGTAACACACGTAAATCTGGCCTAACATTCTGGGGCTATGTTACAGAAAATCCACGCTCTTCCAACAACAGGATCACAAAACAGACAGCCACGTACGCAGAAGAGTGATGAGGGATCCAGGACGGATGAGGCATCACAAACAGACTCCCCAGCACTGAAGGGGGCTATTTAGCTCGCCACGTGCCGCCTCCCTAACACTTGAACGCAGCCGGCCCCCTCCTCCTCCTAACTGCTCTAACGTTGGTCACACCCGTGTTCAGTGTCTACATCATTACACATCTAGAAGTGCCGATAATGGCTGCTTCAGTAACGACCTAAGAGAACTCTCCCTTTCTGGCACAACTTATTATTTTCTCTTGAATTAAGTTACCCTCTTTTTTCTAAGTACTCCCAGCTAGAACTTTGTTTTTATGGTCTTGCTTCACAATGGAATTCTCAAAGACCGTTCAAGGAAACATTTGCTCAACACCCACTAAGCAGCAGGCATCCCACTGGATGCCAGGGCCACCAGATAAATATGGCAGCTCTTCTCCAGGACACGCGCAAACACACGGACTACAGCCAACCATGGAGCGCTCCTACACAGCCACAGTCTGGCTCACTGGAGGTATGGTCCCTTCCACCGAAGCGAATAAGCAAGAAAGAACTAGGAGTTTTACACTTGCAAGTGTGGCATCTCATGCACTAAACATACCATGTTTCATCAAAATCACAATGCTACTTCTTGTAAAAGTGTCGTTACTTTATGCATCGCTAGGAAGGAAAAAACTTGAATGAATTATGACATGACATTGTAGCAGTGTTGATCAGAATGTATCCGATTTCACAGCCAGAACAATGTACACCTCAAAAGAGATTATTAACAGGGGCGCCTGGGGCTCAGTCAGTTGAGCGTCTGACTTCAGCTCAAGTTATGATCTCACAGCCCGTGAGTTCGAGCCCCCGCATCAGGCTCTGTGCTGACAGCTCAGAGCCTGGAGCCTGCTTCAGATTCTGTGTCTCCCTCTCTCTGCCCCTCCCCCCTCTCAAAAATAAATAAATGTTAAAAGTTAAAAAAAAAAAAAAAAGAGAAAGATTAACACAGGGTATAAATATAGCCAAACGCCCTTTTGCATATGGCAGTGGTAGCGAAATGGTCAAGTGACCTGTTCAAACCTCATCGGTTTCCACAGCATGCTCTGATGAATGATAACATCCGCCCGTCACCCGTGCCCCTGAAGCGAATGGGCAGCAGGTGCACGTGAAGACAGCAGCTCCGAGGCCAAGGACTGAGCTGCAAGGCGCCTCGGCATATTGTGGCTGTGGCTTGGTATACTTCAACAAAAATAGCTAACACACGGTGTTCAAACTTTTAAATAGCTGAAAATCGTCAAATAAAACCATCTGCAGAGAAAGAATTGCTGGCTGGTGATGGGGCCAGTCCAGGGAAGGAAAGTCAAAGCCCTGCTCTCTCTCCATCTACCTTCCCCTTCTCCCCACCTCCCCAGTGAAAACACGGGGCATAGCTAAATGTTCTGTAATCCCCAAAGTACAGAATTCCTTTATGTAAAACCACCACATTTCCCATTTCACAGCCATTTTCCTTGTTTAGTCTCCTATGGACTTGGAGATCAGCTGCCCAGCCTTCTCTCTTGATTAAAAGCCCTCTCTGGGTCACAGTTCGTAATTACGTTGTCCCTCGGCTTTGTAGTTCTTCCACAGAGGGGACTATGCCTGAGTATCTAAAGTTTACCTTAGAAAAGTAACACAGGGGCGCCTGGGTGGCGCAGTCGGTTAAGCGTCCGACTTCAGCCAGGTCACGATCTCACGGTCCGTGAGTTCGAGCCCCGGGTCAGGCTCTGGGCTGATGGCTCGGAGCCTGGAGCCTGTTTCCGATTCTGTGTCTCCCTCTCTCTCTGCCCCTCCCCCGTTCATGCTCTGTCTCTCTCTGTCCCAAAAATAAATTAAAAACAAAAAAAACAAAGAAAAGTAACACAAAGATTTTACTGCAACCAAATCAAGTCTGGCAAGACAGAAAAGCACACCCACAAGTTTACTTGCAATTCTGGTTGTTTCTACTGGGGAATTAATAGGCACCACAGCCTCAGCTGGGATGTTTTGTTGTTGTTGCTTCCAAATGAGCGTTGTACAGATGAGGACGGGTCAATGCTGTGGGTGGCAGTCTCTCCCCAGGTCCTTTCTCCTCCCAGGGAGGACACCACCCCTCTGAAGAAAGGGGTACTGTCACTACTAATGGTGGCAATTACGCAGCATGGAGATGCTTCATTCCTACTCCACCAGACAGTATTGAGGTCTCTTAAAAATTTCTTAGACTGTCACATTCAGCCAGACCCCAGAACAGACTTCAAGACAGAGAGGCCAACACCACGGTGACCTTGAAACTTTCAATCATCCTCTCATGAGGCAATTTATACTGCTCCCAGCCACTCCCAGGCACCCCGCATTTCACCCTGAGTTTCTAGTACGACCCCCCAGGGCAGTCTCTCACCAGGCACTGAAAGCCCCGGGGCGCTGCACCGCCACGCCACGCTCTCTTTACTCATCTGTCATCCGGCCGAGGACAAGGACCACACTGCTCCTGGCTGGCGGGGCCTTGCTACCCTGCTCACTCTCTTGACACACTGCAGGTACTCAAACAGACGAGCGGATTTCACTCCAGGGCGGGAGAGTACCAATATTCCTCTGTTTTGCTCACGATGCTTACCAACGGTTTGAGATCACGGAGAACTCGCTCTCTGTGAAGGGCGAGACCCCCTAAAGAAGCAACTCCGGTAAAGCCCATGTAGCGGCAGAAATGGCTTAGAAGGTGAACTTGGCAAGAAAGGAACTAGCCCCAGCGCATGTCCAAGGTCAGGGGGAGACCACTGCTATGAGGATACTACTGGGCAGCTGGCGAAAAGGGAACCTAAAGCCCATACGAGATCGTATTAATGTTCTATTAATGATAAGTGCACTGTGATAAGAATATGATGAGGGCGCCTGGGTGGCTCAGTTGGTTGGGCATCTGACTTCGGCTCAGGTCATGATCTTCTGGTTTTTGGGTTCGAGCACTGCGTCGGTCTCTGTGCTGACAGCTTGGAGCCTGGATCCTGCTTCGGATTCTGTGTCTCCTTCTCTCTCTGCCCCTCCCCCCGCTCACGCTATGTCTCACTGTTTCTCAAAAATAAATAAATGTAAAAAAATAAAAATAAAAATAAAAATAAATATGCTTAAACACTTAGGAATAGTGGGAACGGTCTGCAACTCATTCTCAAGAGTTCAGCAAGATCGTATATATACAAGTACAACCACCGATAAAGCAAGCATCACAAATGTGCGTTTAGGTGAACAGCATACAGGAGCTCATTGTTCCGCTCTTGCCATCTTTTCTATGGTTCAAGAGTTTTCAAAATAAGAGGCTGATTTAAAACATTAACCTACAAAAAGGCAGGGGCAGCAATTCTTAGTTAAGGCAGGGAGGAAACGAATATTATTTGGGTATCTACTTGAGAAATGGGCAGGTGCGTGTACTGTTTAATCCTCGTGTGAATCCTTCCATGAAGCGCGACCCCCAGTTCAGAGGAGAGGATGTGGAGACTCAGAAATACCAGCTCGCTCTCGCGAGCCACACCACGTCCGTCAGCAGTTCGATACACCTGGCTTCCAACGACACACGCTGCCACTTGGAGAAGGGAGAGCCTGGGCGACAGACCTTGCCTCTCTGAGCGAGCGCCACACTCTGGAAGAAGCCCCTAACGGGCCTTCCGCACGGGGGCTGCAGCAGTGAAAGGGGGCAGGAAGCAAACTCTCTAATAGTGCCCGGCACACAGGTGGTGCTCTCCTGACGCAGCACTCCCTACAAAGGCTGGAGGAACGGATGCGAATCCCGGGTGGACAGACCCAGAGCCCGTGCTCTCCCGGGATCTGATGCCGCGCCGCTCTGGTGCAAGGGGTCGCTCTTGATGGGAAGCCGTCGCCAGATGCCACAGCACGACACACGGAGGGTCACTGGAAGGCGGAGGAGAGGCCTGGAGGGGAAGAAGGTCTTCGACAAATCCAAAGAACGTCCATTCCGGGCCCAGTGCTGTCCACCACACGGGCATTCCTCCGGTGGTAGAGAGTTCTGCCAAGTTACTCAACAGCACATGCAGCTCGGGTGCCCGGCGAGCAGCACGCAAGGTGCAGGGGAACGGTCCGGCCCAGGGGCTCGCCGCCCAGCGATCTTCGAAGCGAGCACATTCCTCTCAGATGAAAGACATGTCAACTCTGACAACCGAGCCTCTCAATCTCCTTTTAAAAAAGGACACACTGGGGCGCCTGGGTGGCTCAGTCGGTTAAGCGGCCGACTTCGGCTCAGGTCATGATCTCGCGGTCCGTGAGTTCGAGCCCCGTGTCAGGCTCTGTGCTGACAGCTCAGAGCCTGGAGCCTGTTTCAGATTCTGTGTCTCCCTCTTTCTCTGACCCTCCCCTGTTCATACTCTCTCTCTGTCTCAAAAATAAATAAATGTTAAAAAAAAAAAAAAATGTTAAAAAAAAAAAAAAAAAGGACACACTAAATTGTTCACCACATTTGTCACAAAACTGATACTAACTGGCACCTACCATTCCCTAAGGGGAAAAACTGTTCTGCTTGCCGTAACGAATCACCACAAATTCATCAAACTGCATTGAATTTAGGTTTCCCTGGAGGCGAGATCACAAGAGCATATGAAAAAGCAGGGCGCTAAGGTCTGACTAGAAGCCCCCTGGGGCGCCTGGGTGGTTTGGCCAGTTAAGTGTCAGACTTTGGCTCAGGTCATGATCTCACCGTTTGTGAGTTTGAGCCCCGCATCAGGCTCTGGCTGACAGCTCAGACCCTAGAGTCTGCTTCGGATTCTGTGTCTGCCTCTCTCTCTCTCTGCCTCTCCCCTGCTTGTACTCTGTCTCTCGCTCTGTCTCAAAAATAAATAAACATTTAAAAAAAAATTAGAGGGGCACCTGGGTGGCTCAGTCGGTTAGGCGGCCGACTTCGGCTCAGGTCACGATCTCACGGTCTGTGAGTTCGAGCCCCACGTTGGGCTCTGTGCTGACGGCTCGGAGCCTGGAGCCTGTTTCAGATTCTTTGTCTCCCTCTCTCTGACCCTCCCCCGTTCATGCTCTGTCTCTCTCTGTCTCAAAAATAAACGTTTAAAAAAAAAAAATTTATTTTTTTTTTAAATTTTTTTTTTTTTCAACATTTTTTATTTATTTTTGGGACAGAGAGAGACAGAGCATGAACGGGGGAGGGGCAGAGAGAGAGGGAGACACAGAATCGGAAACAGGCTCCAGGCTCCGAGCCATCAGCCCATAGCCTGACGCGGGGCTCGAACTCACGGACCGCGAGATCGTGACCTGGCTGAAGTCGGACGCCTAACCGACTGCGCCACCCAGGCGCCCCTAAAAAAAAAAAAAAAATTTTAAAAAAAATTTAGAAACTCCTTTTTATCTTTGTCTGGTCCAAGACAGATTATTTAAGCTTCTCGGAGCCAAAGCTTTTTCATCTGTTTCTAAAATTGACAATAATATCAGCTTTCTTACAGAGTTGTTCTAAGGATCAGAGCTACACTTAGTATTACATTAGTTAATAATAGTTTCTATTTCCTTCCACAAAGGAGGGGTACACACCCTAGTCACTTCCTTTTACAGCTGCGTTTGTTAACGGTTTAACAATGTACGAAACACTGAACTATGTGTTTTATTTACGTCACATCGCCTCATTTATTCTTCCAACTATGCTGTGAAGGAAGCTATCACCCCAATTTGCAGATGAGGAAACCGAAGGTGTGAGAAATTCAATGACCTGCCTCGCAGCTAGTGAGTCACAGGGCCAGACCCAGGGCTGGTGTTCTAACCACCAGACAAAACCGCCTCTGCTGACTGTTTCGCCCTAGAGAATGCAGACCCGTGAAACACACGAGGTATTTCTAACATACCCTCTTTGGAGGGTTACGTTTTGGGGGCGTATACATGTGTTAGGGGCCTGAGATTCATGGCCCACGGCTTCCATGGTCATTTTTCTCTCTACACTCAGAGAGGCTACCTGGGTTCTAACTCCAGGGCTCCATGACTTCTGGAACACCTTGATCCTCCAACAGCCGGCGTTCTGCATTTTCTAGCCTCACATTACTGCACTACTTCCAGGATCTTAAAAAAATAATTTTTAATATCTTACCATGTTGCTAATCACATTTGCAAAAGTATCTAACATACCAACATTCACAGAATAAGTAACAATTAAAGTTAAGTCAAAGTTTTCTTCTAATTAAAAAAATTTTTTTAACGTTTATTCATTTTTGAGAGACAGAGAGAAAGGGCGTGAGCAGGGGGAGGGGCAGAGAGCAAGGAAGACACAGAATCCGAAGCAGGCTCCAGGCTCTGAGCTGTCAGCCCAGAGCACAACATGGGGCTCGAACCCACAAACCGTGTAATCATGACCTGAGCCAAAGTTGGACGCTTAACCAACCGAGCCACCCAGGCGCCCCTAAAGTTACGTCAAATTTCTACTAGACGGACATCTAAATATTTACTGATGTGATCAACCTTGGTTGTTGATACCCCTTATTTAATCAGATTTAAGGCACCAACCTGATTCAAATAACTCTCAGGAATTAATTTTCAGGTGTAATGTGAAGTCTAATTTTCCCACTAAGGCAAAGTTCTTAATCTCAACTGCATCTTACAGTTACCTGGAGGAGCTTTTTTAAAATCCTGATTTCCAGATCACGCTTAACACCAATTAAACAGAAGTCTCTAGAGGTGGCCCTCAGGCGTCAGTATTTTTTAAAGCTCTCCAGGAGATTCTAATGTATGATCAGAATCCTGACGTACAGCCAAAGCTGCAAAATACCACATTAAAGTAACCTACAGATGCAAGTTCATTTTAAAAAGAGTAAGTTAAGGCTGGCAAGACTGCGATAAACACTGAAGCTGTAAGTACTTTATCCTTTGACCTAATTACAGCATTCCTCGTCATTTACCTTACAGAAATAAGTTAACAGAAGAACTAATAGGTAAAAACGAGGTCCTTTGCCGCATTCATTACTTAGCTTCGGATTTTTTAAATGTTAAAACTAACATTCAACACTAGGTAAATGGGTTAAATACTCAAGACAGAGTATTTCAGAGGGCCCCAAAAATAATTATAAAGACCACAGAAATAGATAAGAGTAGGAAAAAGTAAAAATACCAGAACACAAAACAGAAAATCCAGTGCAATTGTTTAAAACAACAATGCAATGTGGGAGGTAATATCTGATAATGAAATAAATCTGTCTTATTGGTGGTGGCATTATGAATATTATGTCTAACTTAACGGTTAAAAAAAATAAATGCTAACTCTCCCTCTTCATTACCATTCTTGCTTCTGGCCTAAGTCCGAGGACAGAGACCGCACAGTGCAAGTGTCCCTGAGAGCTAAGGCAAGGGAACACAGAGAAATAAGCCTGAGTCTGGACTCTGACACAGGAATACTAAATTCATCCCCAGACCAACACCAGGCACTTCAAATGGATCCTCATCTAAGAAACCCAGACTGACCAATCCCAACTCACTCAGCAATGCACTTTCTCTTTTTTCTACCCTCTCCCTCCCCAGATGACTGGGGTCACCTAAGAGATGACAAAGAGATTGCTATTTAAGTATTACTTGTGAGGCCCCTGGGTGGCTCAGCCGGTTGAGTGTCTAACTTTGGCTGAGGCCATCTCATAGGTCCTGAGTTCAAGCTCCGCATCAGACTCTCTGCTGACAGCACGGAGCCCACTGCAGATCCTCTGTCTCCCTCTCTCTCAAAAATAAATAAATAAATACTAAAAAAATATTTAAAAAAAAAAAAAAAAAGGATTACTTAGATTTCTATTTCTATAAAGCTGGGTTGCTCTCTCGCAGAACATAGGATTCTTTGTCTATTCCATGACAGTTACTGGCTTCATAACTACTTACTAGCCTCCTCATACAAAGTGTACTTAGTGAAAAGAGACACACAGGCACGTGAGGATTCTCTCGAGAGGGAGACCGTTATCACTGTGACTAAAACCAAATTCCGGGCTGGGGAAAGAGAAATGTTTACAAAATAATCTGAAACTTGGAAAGAATAACAGAACTGGATAAAATAATTTGAAACTGATGATAAAAAACAGACCAGAAGAAAAGTCCAGTATCCAACCACTCGGAGAGAAAGAATACGTCTTTAAAATGTTCAGTTTCTTTAGCTTTCTCATGAAGCAAACACACAGAACAAAATCAAACAGCAACCCTAGATGCTCACCCATTTAAATAATCTAATCACAACAGAGGGCAGGGAAAGCAGTCTATTTCTTCCAGTCTTCTTTCTGAAAAGCATTTGAAACTCAATATAACCGAAAGATTAAGACCCAAACATGAATCTGTAACTCTAGTGTAAGGGTGACCATTAAAACAAGCTAATTAACAAGCTTCCAGTGGCAAAGTTGCCATAATTCTATAGACAAAGTGAGTTGTTCTACTTATAAACATGGGTAACTTGAATCACAATGAAATCATCACTGTGTACACTAGTTTTTTCCAGCTCAGGAAAAAGAGAAAACATTCTTACTCATTAGTCTGGGCAGGACTCTTCAGACATGAAGTTCGCTTAGCTTTATATAAGGTTACTTTCATTAACATTTAAGAAAAGAACTAATACTTAACAAGTCCAGTAAGCTTCCAATGAGCTTGTGTATTTTTACATGATGCATTGCCCTGATTCAGCATTTTTCGTAATTCATTGTTGAAATGGATTAATCTTATTTGGAAGCAGTTAGACAAGTAACATGTGTCAAAATAAACAGACAAGGTTTCTTTCACAGACTAGATGTGACTTTTTTCAGGTCTCTGTTCTCTAATGTGCTGAACACTGTGCAGAAACATACATCTATCTGCTCTCCCTGTGCACAGCACTGTGCAGTAAGTTGTTAGATGGGTTGAAGGACAGCTTCTCAAACTAACAAGGACCAGATTTTTTAAAAAAATTTCCAATTTGTTACAGAAGCAAAAATTCTAAAAATGAATTACTAGAAAAAAAGTGAAATTTACAAGATGCAAAACTGAAGCTCAGAGCTCTTATTAGATTCAATAGATACAAGGGGCGCCTGGGTGGCGCAGTCGGTTAAGTGTCCGACTTCAGCCAGGTCACGATCTCGCGGTCCGTGAGTTCGAGCCCCGCGTCAGGCTCTGGGCTGATGGCTCGGAGCCTGGAGCCTGTTTCCAATTCTGTGTCTCCCTCTCTCTCTGCCCCTGCCCCGTTCATGCTTTGTCTCTCTCTGTCCCAAAAATAAATAAAAAACGTTGAAAAAAAAATTAAAAAAAAAAAAAAAAAGATTCAATAGATACAAAATGACTCTGTCAAATTACCATAAAAGTTCTTAAATACACTCTCTCCACTCCACATTTGAACTCATCACAGACTAGTGGGTGACAAAGAACGGGCCAATCAGCTCTGAGCCAGGCCTGCCTCACCCTGAACAGCAGTGGGTTACAAGAGAGATCCCTGCGGACTGCCAGGAACCACGTTTTATATTCCCACCATCTACAGACCCTGGCGAGTCAGACAAGCCAGAGAGAGAAAAGTCACGGCACAGACGGGGACATGGAACGTGGAACCAGTTACAGATGCACTGAGCGAGTGTCCCTTTCTCCCGAGGTATATTCCACATAAGCCTGGGCAAAGCGGAACACTAACTCCACAATATTCAAGAGTATTTTAAAAGTTCAATCCTAACTGGTGTTCATTATTATTATTTTTATAAAATTAAAAGCATCCGGGGACGCCTGCGTGGCTCAGTTGGTGAAGCATCCGACTTCGGCTCAGGTCATGATCTCACGGTTCATGGGTTCAAGCCCCACGTCAGGCTCTGTGCTGACGGCTCAGAGCCTAGAGCCTGCTTTGGGTTCTGTGTCTTCCTCTCTCTCTGCCCCTCCCCCGCTCACACTCTCTCTTATCTGAGAGAGAGAGAGAGAGAGAGAAAGAGAGTGACTCTTTTTTACTGCGTATTCATTTTTGAGACAGAGAGTGAGCGGAGGAGGACCGGAAAGAGGAGACACAGGACAACAGATGTGAATCCTATGAAAGAGCCAGCATATAGAGTTCCTGGGACAACATGTAGTAGGCAGAGGGGACAGCCGAGCGCAGGGAGCCCGAGGCAGCAACCAGCTGGCCCGTGCAGAGAAAGCAATGGGAATGAGGTCTCAGAGTTGTACAGGGTTCAGATCTCACGGGGGTTTGTGGACCATGGCACCAACTGGGATTTACTCTGAGTTGGATGAGAAAATGTGAGAAGGAAGAAAGCAAAGATGAAAACACAAAAGAAGGAAACTAATAACATTAACTATTAGTTTGATACCAGATCAGTATTATTTACCTTTAATCCTTGGAACAACTTTGAGGCAGGGATCAGTGTATCTCCGCACGTCACATGAGAACACAGGCTGAAGCAGCAATGTGTCAAGTACACAGCCAATGAGTAAAAAGGCCAGAATCTGCACCCAGACCAAATTCCAAAACTCTGCACCTCCTGCCACTGTGCACAGGGATACGGACCTTCTAAGTGTCAAACTATGACCACGTTCAAGTTACAGGAACTGTTCAGCCTGTTATATTTATCAGAAGCTCATCAAAGCATATTAGATTTTGTTATAAATTTTATAGGATCCACAGCAAGTTGACAACTGCAGAAAACCATAAATCAAGAAGCCATTCCTCAGAGATGGGGTGATAGAATCCAAATTGAGTATCCATGGCTGGCCCCCAAATTCCAGGTTTCTGCAAGCGCAACAACAAAATTCAACACGCACAGACAGTATTTCAGCTAATTCCAGCATTCCCGCCGCTACGCACCGATCAACCACAGCCAGCCAGCCTCTGCCCCCTCACCTGGTCCAGCATGATGCAGCCCAAGCACAAGGTCGGGGTTGATGCTAACATACATGTAAAATCCTGTCGAAACCAAGCGCAGGCAAAAACCATTTTCCCGGTACTAACAATGCTAGTCATTCAGGGGGGGAAGTTCAAAGAGGCGTCTTCTTGAGATCAGCGAGAGCCAGATCAAATGTCAGAGAATCCACACTGAAGACCAACGATGCCGCGGTGGGAAGCGGATACTCACGGACGGCTGCCCAGGCACCACGAATATCGCAGGCCCATGCTACCTGGGCCCCGGCTCCGCACTGCAGCTGGCAGGGCAGGGCAGGGCAGCCCTCCCAACAGCGTGTTCTGCTGAGTCTACTTCTGACAGGAACTGTGGAGTCCAGTTCCTTCTTTCAGAGCTACTGCAACACCTGCCATGAAGCCACCTCCCCCTCACAGTGCCAAGCCCCACGGAGTCCTACAAAATCGACCCCAGCTGCGCTAACGTGCAGCGGGAGAGGCGAAATGTCACAAAGGGAGAGGGGAGCGGAGGGGGGATCCCGATGCACAGGAGGCGACTATCTTAGGTGCTGGTAAGGAACTCACTGCCAGACCAGTCATGCATCCATGCACACGATACTCGGCTTTTCTCTCCTTCCTCTTTTTTTTTTTTGACGTTGTACTGCAACCCTGCCCTGAACTCATATGGGAATGATGCAGAGGAAAGAGGACACATTATCTGGGTAACGATGGTGTATCAGCAATTTTTCATCAATCCTGTGCTGTCAGATAACTAAAAGTAACACTTTTCTAAGGTAATGGTTGGAACATGTGGGAACCAGACAGACTTGCTTCAATCCTTTGCTCTGACACTGCCACCTGTATGCTCTTGGGTCAGTTGCAGAAATTTCTCTGTGGCTCAATGTCTGCAAAAGTGGGAATACTGGGTTTGCTGAGATCAAATACGAACATGACTATATAAAGTGTTAGCATAGTGTCTGGCTCTCCCAAAGCGCCCAATACATGGTGAGTATATCGGATACTATAGGGCTGGTGTATTTCCAAGGAACAAAAACGAAGGCAGTTTTTGAGGTGTATATTAGAAAATAAATAAAAGGCACAGACCCCTTCTTGTGGGCTGTCAGACAACTAAACTACACCTACGTCACCCTACCACTACTTACTCCCAAAAATCCAAGAGGAAGATGGCACTACTCTTCTTCCCGGTGGTACCAAGGGAGTGTTACCGTTGTGGGGGAGGCTGGCCAGGAAAAAAATATGCCAGAGACTGGATGGTGCTGCAGAGAGGTCCTATTATATAAAGCTGAGTGGTCGTCTTAGTTCCAGCAAATCTTTTTTCCTAGCTCTCCCAACAGAGGGACATCCTGAGTTTCTATGAACTTCACAAGCACATTCTCATTTTATCCTCAGAGTCGTAGGAGGTACATGCTATCGTTTCCCATTGTACAGATGAGGAAACCGAGGCTCCTAGGCGATAAGCAATCGGGATGCACCCACATTCGGCTATGCCATCATGAAGGCTAACTGGATGCCAACCGAACAGGTATGCGCTCGATGATCACGTGACTACAGAGGTCACCATCATACTAGCGAAGCAACAGCACCAACACAAGAATGCTGTTAAAATAAGGAGTACTTGCATGAGCATTTTCTGCATAGTTCAAAGTGCAAATCTCCTTATATGCTTTTTATGCATAAATTCTATTGGCCAGTCAAAGCAGAAATGTGTACTTAAGAGTAAAATGCTACAATTAGTAAGTGTGAAAGCATGTAATGCTGTGTGCAAAAACAAGAGTTTTCAAACGGTTAAATTAGTAGAGAAGTAAGCAGACAGTTAATATGACCATTAAGAATATGCACTGGCTAGGTACCTTCAGGAAGAACATTTTACCTTTCTAGAGACAACAAATGTTCATAAAAACATCAATGATAGCGGAGCCTGGGTGGCTCAGTCGGCTGAGTGTCCAACTCTTGGTTTCAGCTCAGGTCATGACCCAGGGTCATGAGATCGAGTCCCATGTCGGGCTCTGCCCTGATCGTGGAGCCTGCTTACGATTCTCTCCCCACTCCCACCCCATGCCCCTCTCCCCTGCTTGTGTGTGCCCTTCTCCCTCTCTAAAAAAAATAAATGAAATTTTAAATGACAGAAGAAGTATAGATATCAAATTATATAAAAATTTTGATTAACTTTTTGTTAATGATCTTTTATCACATTAAGTAAACACCGCACAGAATAACTTAAAACCTGCACGTATCGTATTCCATTTAGGCCACATTTCTTCCAAGGAGAAATTCGATTTGTAAATTATTCACGTCTTATTAGAAAAGAATTAAAAGCAGGAGAACAATACTCCAAATTTTACCAAGACTCTGAAGGCCACCTTCAGATTTTACAAGACAGACAAATGGCCAAATTCATGTATTACAGCTAAGATGTGTCGTCCTGAATTCAGACAGAAGTATGTGCAGAAATGTGGAAAGAATGAGGTACCACAAACACATTTTGTTTTCACTAATCAAATGTCAAAACAACAGATTTTTTTTAATTTTTTAATGTTTGTTTATTTTTTTGAGAGAGACAGAGTGTGAGCGGGGGAGGGACAGAGAGAGAAGGAGACACAGAATTCCAAGCAGGCTCCAGACTCCAAGCTGTCAGCACAGAGCCTGACACGGGGCTCGAACTCACAAACCGTGAGATTATAACCGGAGAGGACTGATTATAACTGACTGAGCCACCCAGGCACCGCATGAACAACAGACTTTAAATAAGAATACTTCAGTGCAGCTCCTTCTAGTTGTAAGTGTCTAGGGACACTAAACATTTGAACAAAAGTTTGTCAAATGATGGTTTGACAATGGTAACCAATTTCAGCAGCTGAAGCATTTGTCAGGTTCGTAAAACCAAGAACCCAAGTATAGAATTCCTTCTAGAAAACCTGTTCCTGGAAAACTTTCCTGAATTACAATTTTCTACAGCCCAACTAGTTAGAGATATTATTGATGCACTGGTAGAAAGTAATTTTTTTTTTTTTAACACTTATTTATTTTTGAGAGAGAGAGAGAGAGAGAGAGAGAGCGAGCGAGCGAGCATGCGCGCCAGCAGGGGAGGGGCAGAGACAGAGGGAGACACAGAATCCAAAGCAGGCTCCAGGCTCCGACCTATCAGCACAGAGCCCGACACGGGGCTCGAACTCACTAGCCTAGTGAGATCATGACCTGAGCTGAAGTCAGACGCTTACCTGACTGAGCCCCACCCAGGCACCCCAAAGTGAGTATTCAATGAATCGAGAGCAATCTAGCAGTTGCTAATGCTGAGAGAACCACTGTTCTTCCACTGTAAACTCAAACTTGTAAAACAGAACTAACTATTCAATGTTAGAAAATGGACAGAATACGTTGTATTTTATACCGTATCATGCTTAACTCGTTTCACAGAACTTCATTCACAGGCATAGATATTCAGCTTTGGCCAAATACTGATTTTGGCCAAAAGGTTTCTTCTACATGCTTAGTGTTTTTCCTTAAGAATAATTTTTATTTCTGTTAATAATACATGCAGGTAACATTTTCAAGTCATTCTTTCTTTAGGCGTGCCCTTAAGGAAGCTCCAAAACCGACCAAGTAAAAATAATGTGTAACGGTTACAAAAGGTCTGTTTTCTAGAGGGTAGAGGGTGCCAACCTAGCCTTCCTTGTCTCACATACGCCCTTCAAGTCCCACACTCCAGGCTCACTGTAAAGTCAGAAATGTTTTCCAAATCACGTGCTGGTGCCACAGAGAATCTGCTACCAGGCGTCAAGTGATGTGACTACTCCACAGGCCTCTGAAGAGAGGCTCTTAGGCTTGAGGTCACGTGGCATCAGAAACACACACAACCTGGGCCCATTCGCACGCACACACAGCAAGAAGTGCATGAAAGAAAACCCAAGACATGTGGGACGGCTCTGCTATTCCAACCAACTTGCAACACCAATCCATCTTCTTAGGAAGTCCAAGGCAGTGTAAAAGTTCAAGTGCGGTTTGTAACCAATTCCTGGTCCATTACTTAGCGGCTGTGGCAATTCCTTTCTGAAGTGAGGAGACTATGCCCGCCCCCAAAGGGCTGGAGAGAGAATAAGATATACAAACATTTATGCAAAGTGCCTAGCACAAATACAATAAACGGCAGCTGGGGCTACTGTTTTATAAACACATAATGCTCAGGAAGTGCACTTCGCGGGGCGCCTGGGTGGCTCAGTCAGTTAAGCGTCCAACTCCTGATTTGGGCTCAGGTCATGATGTCAAAGTTCCTGAGCTCAATCTCCACATTGGGCTCCACGAGGACAGAGGACAGTGTGAAGCCTGCTTGGGATTCTCTCTCCTCCCTCTCTGCAACACCCCCTCTCTCGCTCTCTGCCCCTCCCCCACTCATGCACATGTACAATCTCTCTAAATAAATGAACTTCAAAAAAAAAAAAAAAAAAGAACAAGTGCATTTTGCAATTTTCCAGCATGCTGCTGCACAGGGCAACAATCCTGAGATTACTATTTGAATGGCTTTAACAGGAAGAAAGAAAAAAAAAAAACAAAACTAGGTAATGTCAAAATTCTTAAAATGCTCCAATTTAAAATTTACCAACAAAGAAAAAAAGTCACTGAACACCAGATCGGTGAATCATCGTAATCAAATTAGGTTGGTTAAAAGACTGACAATATTATGAAACATGCTTCCGCCCAAAATTCTATCAATAAAGTGTAAACACATCCCAAGGACAGGCTTGTGCACAACCACCACTGACTGACTAGATGGCCTTGGGCAAGCTAGCTGGCCTGTGTGTTTTCCCACTTGCGGAAGAACACTGGCTGCATGAACCTGCACCTCAGACCTCAGCGGAAAGGTTCTAAATGAGGACACACTGAAGCACTAACATAGCAGGTACTCGTTAATGCGTGCGTCCTCCCCTCCTCCCAGATTCCTCTCAGTTCTACAGCCTTCTTCACCAGGACACAGAGACCCAGATCACACAGTGAGAAAGGAGGATGGGTGGATGGACGGACAAATCTAAGGATGGACAGGTGGATGGGACTTGAGCCAGAGAAATGTAAAGTTCAAAACAAAACAAAACAAACCAAAAACCCTCCTCCTCTCTGGCTACTATTTCGAAGGTAAGTTTGTATGCTTGTTTCGTTCCTTCCCTTCCTAAGCAAAAGCAAAGGCTCCAAACTTGGTTTGTGCCAGATGGGCTATGGAGGACCCACTTGCCAAGTACTCAAAGAGGACCCTAAAAAGGCAATCACTATGTTAACAGAACATCTTGCTCAACAGCACCGAGTTCCATTGTGCAATATCTATGCTTGAGTACTTACTCCACCAGTTGACCTTGAACCCAGGTTTCAAGTGTAAATGTGCCAAGAGAAGGACGTGAGAATCTACAGACCCAAACTCTCTGAGAGGGGCCGATATTGCCCTACAGTAACAAACCACAGCCTAGTGCCCAGTGTCGGCCAGGGTGGGTCTACACTCTGCAAACACAGGGGTGTCATCTTTACCTAGACAGGTCCTTGGATTTTGAGCTTGAGCCTGGTTCTGAAACTCTGTAGCCTTGTGACTTTGGGCAACTCACTTCACCTCTATGGCCTCAGTTTCCTTAGTTATAAAATCAGGGTAATAACACCTAACCTATCCACTCATTAGGGTCCCGTGAGAACCAATGTAAAAAGACAGCTGGGGTGTCAACAAGACTTTTAACACCACGTAATGGGTAACAGAAGTGGAAAGCAGAGGTCAGGACTAAACAGAAAGCTTATAACCGTCTCCTCATTAAGTGTTAATCATCCCATATCCCTGTGGCCTCTTCCTGAGTCTCTTTCCTCCCATCAAAATTTTGTAGAGAGAAGATTATGGGCCTTGGAATTGCACACATGTGTGTGAAGGAGCTCCACCACCTTCTAGAAAGCCTTGGGTTACTGTCCTTCTCTGAGCCTTCATATTTCATCCATACAACACAAATAAGGCCTATTTCAGGAAGGTTTTCATAAGGTGGAAGTGAAACATTAGCCATAATCTACCAACCATGCTTTCTAGCACACTGCAGGCAGTCAATAAAGAGATTTGTTAAACTGATACAGAACACAACAGTTTGAAACTCTGAAGCTCGCTCTCAGGGCAAATGAAGTATTTCAACACTTTCATGTCAATGCTCCAGAGTTTAAATTCTCCACAGGAGTCATCTTCCTGGAAGGGTGGCAACAATGGAAACGATCCCGCGTCCATCTGGGGCTCCCTGTTCTGTCACCCAGAGACATCACATCACAGCATCGGGCAGAGGACCGAACTAATTTTTGTTTTTAAAACAAGTGCTATCTATTACACTAGAGAATAACTTCAAATCTAATCAAGCAGGAACAACCAAATGATGCCCGGAATTACCTTCCAGACTTTGACAGAAAGTTCTTAACGTTATGAAAAACTGATACGAGTCTAGAAGTAATGGAAAACCAAGGAAAGGGCAATAATATTCTTTCAGTCACTGTGTCACACTCTTTGTGCATTCCTTCATTTCTTCCTCACGGCAATGCACACTGGCCCTTCAGGAGGGTAAGCGGATCACCCAAGATCATCCAGCTTTACAGAGGCAGACCCTGGGTTCAAGGCCAGCCTGCCTCCATACAAATTCTGCCCACCTATCTGCCAACTTCAATTCACAGGGAGCTGCAATAAGTATTGCAAAAGAAGATACTGTAGGTAGACCAATCGACTGGAATCAGTCTCACTGATGAGTCAGCTATCACTTTACTGATTATGTGACTGTGAACGAAGCTTTCACACAGAGCACCTCAGGGTCTAACACAGTACCTGCACAAAGCTGGTGACACAGACCAATAGGTATTATCTGAGGGATGAGAAACTCAGCACGGGTAGGTGACCAACCACTTTTTTTCAAGTCACCCAGGCTACTAAGTGGGGAAGCTTCGTTTTTAATTAAGCTCTTCGTTCCTCAGCGATTCCACTAAACCATACTGTCTTCTCTTAAAGCCAAAGTAAAGTATTCACAGCCCCTGTATTTGCTCCAAGCAGTAACCATAATCTGTGTGACAAACCCAGATTCCTCACACAGCATATGCCAGGCGCTTGGCTTTACTTCCAAGAGGCAGAAATTATTATCCTTGTCTCTTTTTAAGTGGATGTAGAAACTGAGGCTCAGAGAGGAAAGTTCCTTACTGCGCCCAAAGAAACACAGCTACAAATGGCAGAGCCAAAATGCAAACTCAGGTTGGACTCCAAAGTCTGCGCACTTGGCCACCACCTGGAGCCGCCTCCTGGTCTCCGCCCTTTCCCTCCCCCGAGATCAATCCAGGTCTCCAGACGCTTCTGTGTTGTGTATGATGTGTCCGATAGCACCCAGCCCTCCCATTCTCTTTCTGGAAGACTCCAATGCAATACCCATCCGACACCATCACCTCGCAGCTTTAGCTACACGAAGAGCCTCAATGCTTGGCTTCTCTCCCTCTTCTACCCATCATCATGAATCAGGGCACCTCGGGTGGGGCGCTCAGCTAACTTCTGCCCAAAATGGGGGAGACAACTTTGCATCGACCTAACAGCCACGGCAGGCCGAGGTAAGGGTTCTTCTCAGGCAAGGCTGGTAACATTTTGTTTAATGCGAACTTTCAGATCAAAAACACACCCGTATTCATCATGTCAGATCAAAATATAAGCAAAAACAAAAGAGCAGTAAGTCCACCAAACCTCTCCCTTCCCTGTCACTGAACTTGGTGAAAGTTAACAATGATGGATTATAGAAAAGGGAAACTACCAAAAATGTCCCAAGAGTCACCACTATCTGCCGGGATTCAGTATCAATTTCAAGAGTTCTCTACAGACAGGGGTCTTATTTAGATACTCTACTTCCAAGCACAACAGAATCGATTTTCACACAAAAGTAAATCTGTTTATCAAAATGGATTACCAAAATAAGCCTCGGACACATAAACACAAAAAGAACTTGGACCCTCATCGGCACAATGTCCTCCTTGTGTGACAAACCCACCCCCACCACCCCCCCCCCCCCAAAAACCAGGGTAAGCAGCAAGGAATGAAAACAAAAAATTTATTTTGGGAGACACGTAAAAAGAGTTAAATAAACTTGAATTTTCAGTTAAGACTGGCATGCAAATAGTTATTTTGTAAGTGTAAAATGTAGGTACCCCTCCCTCGATTTCATATTATTTTTTAAAAATTTTTAAATTTTTTGAGAGAGAGAGCACACACGTGACAGCTGGGGGAGGGGTAGAAAGAAAGAGAGGGGGACAGAGGAGCCAAAGCGGGCTCTGTGCTGACAGCAGCAAGCCCTGACGAGGGGCTCGAACTCACAAACTGTGAAATCATGACCTGAGCCAAGGTCAGATGCTTAACTGACTGAGCCACCCAGGTGCCCCTCAATTTCAGATTAACTGAAAATAGAGACTAAAAAGAAACAGGTCTCTATGGAAAAGCTTAATTTAAAAAGAGGAGGGGCTGGGGCACCTGGGTGGCTCAGTAAATTAAGCATCTGCCTCTTGGTTTTGGCTCGGGTCATGATCTCACATGTGGGCTTGAGCTCCGTGTCAGGCTCTGTGCTTAACAGTGTGGAGCCTGCTTGGGATTTTTCTCTCTCCCTTTCTTGCACTTGTGTGCACACACACATGCGCCCTCTCTCTCTCTCTCAAGATAAATAAATAAACTTCAAAAAGGCAGGGGGCGGGGGTGCATAGGAACATCCAAGTCTAAAGATTTTAGTGAAGTATTACCATACAGTGGAACAATTCGTAGCTTTTCACAAACGTCTGAGTCTCACAAAACAAACTCCTCGCTCAGAAACACACGTGCACAAAGTGTTACCTATAATTTCAAAGGCTGTGGACCTAGAGAAGCCTATTCTTGGGCCCCTTGTTCAGAATCCTAGGAGTGGCAGGGACGTCGGATGGCTTCTTAGGAGATCTGGCTTCTAGTTCTGGCCCAGCCACCTTGTCACCCTGATCTAGTCACTGCCTCTCCAGATCTCAGTTTCCTCCTCATCCATGAACAATGATTCATCCTGACTCTAGGGTCGAAATTCTAGCAAAGTCTACTAATGACAAGTAAGATTCAGAGATTTAGTAAAAATCACCTCCTTGCCATTTTTTAATTGCTAATTTTAATCTCCTACTGCGGTCCTGTATTTGAAAGCTTTCCCAGTTGGCTTTCCCTTCAAAAGGAGGTAAGTGGCTTCTGCACATGGAACAGAGCTAGTACTATAAAGCAAGCCAAAAAACCTTCTCCCAGAACACACACTCCCGTTTCCTTAAAGCCCTGCTGCAATAGGTCTTGTGACAGCCTCGCCCAGCCCAGTGTATAATAAAGCTGCTGCAATCACTTTATTTCCCCATCTGGACGGCCATCCCTAACCAGCCCTGCTTCCCTACAAGCCCTCGGAGCGACACGACCACATTTAGAGGAACTGCATTCCGGCTCCACTACAGTTATACAGAGTTCATTGTTTCAACTCCTGGAGCCAGGCTTCTCTTCCTGAGGCCGTGAGGCAAACAGCAGAAGCAATCTAATCACTGGCCAGATGGGAAGTACGATGGAACGGGAACAGATCCCTCCCTGGAATCCGGTCCTAGGGCAGCTCAGGTATCCAGAGCTCATTTGAGATGACGCCCCTCCTACGGTCATGGTATCTGAGGCACCCATTAGAAAGTATCTGAAAAGAACCTTCTGTCTGGCTTGACTGGAAAAGTTACCAACTGGGCAGGTAAAGTAAACAAACGGAAAACAAACGGGAAACCTGTTGATGTAACAGTAAGTAACCTTACGTTCTGAAATCTCTCCTTGGCCCTTCCAGTCCTCCTCCCTCCAAACAGCTACAAATGATGAAAAATAAAAGCAACTACAGTAAGCCTAACATGAGCACAGTATCAGAGAATTTGGGAATATCCACTTAACTTACAAGGATCCCTCGATTACCAAAGAACATAAATCCCAACGGGGTTTCTTCTTGTTCAGATTGTGTGGCCAAAAAGAGGTGATGACCACAGAATGATAAAAGCGATGTATTAAACAAGACCAGCTTCCAATGGGAAAGGGTGGCTGCCGTCATGCATTTCTTTCTCTATTTATACAAGAAAAAGAGTTCTTCAAATGTTCTAACAACCCTCCTTCAAAGGGCTCTCTAAAGAGAATGCCTAACAACGGAACGTGCAGACACGCAGGATTTCCTCCTCAATGTTTCCAGGACAACTCAGTTGCTTTTTCCTGCTCGTCAGATGAAGAGACCACGGCTCTTGATTTTACTCATAGAAATTACATTCAAACCAAAGCTCCGTGGTTCAGCATATTTTCTGCGTGCACTTATGCAATTAAAATACTTGTTTCTAATGAACTCTTCCGAGTCTTGAAGACATAACAGAAAGAAACGTATGGGAGACAACAACTTTCTTCTTGTACTAAACTGGGATCAACGACATACACGGTAACGGAATGCCAGCCCACAGATGAGACCCGGTCGGCGTTTTCAGTGAAACCGAAGAGGCGAGAAGCAGGGAGGCAGGGAGAGAAAACGCTGAGACCACTTACGTCTGTTCTCTCTCAGGCAGTGAGGCGGTTAGCAGGAGCGAGCTGACGAGCCTCCAGCAGAAGGCCAGGCCCGGAGCTGAGGGTTTCATTCGTGGCAGAGTCGCGGGGAGATGCCAAGTGGGCGGCCCTGCCGTACACGGTGGGGCGGGGCTGGTGAGGAGGGGAAGGAAGGGGGGAGAACTTACTCGGTTAGAAGCTGGTGCAGCTGGTGATAGCCCCGCTCCAGGGCCAGGCTCACAGGTGTCGCCCCTTCCTGGTTGTGGATGCTGAGGGCCCCGCGGCCACCGGGCTTCTGCAGCAGGAACCACGTCAACCTCAGCAGGCCCAGCCGCACGGCAAAATGCATCAACGTCTCCCGGGGGCCGCCGTCTGTGCGTGGGGGGAGCAAATGAGAATCAGCGGGGAGAACGTGAACACACAAAGCAAATGAAAAGAAAGACGAGTTGCGTGAACACCACCGCCTCCAAAGACCTAGGATCCTAAAGTCAAACCACAACGTACACGGCGTAATCGTGGCCGGGTACAACCAGCTCTCAAGGAAGACGGAACGAAGCCGGAAAACAGTGTGACAGGCAAAGTCTCCAGGAGAACCAGGCCATCTCTATGTTCTGACTGAACACGTTCGTGCAATCAATTTACACGGGTAAATTCACACGTGTGGTTTCTTCTTCCCTTAAACGAGAGAGAGAAAGTGCCGCCTCACAACGCGGGGACCCAAGAGGGGGAACAGCTGTTGGGGCTTAGATGGGTGTACCAGGAGGTGCAGTTACTTAAAGGAAAAAACACCCAGACAGGAGCTGGCTAAACACTAAAAACAGGTTCTGCTTGTTAAGTACACACAGGTCTTTTTATTCCCCCACATTAAGGGCAAATCAAATTGCAGGCACTGCCAGCTTTGTTTTGTTGTGTTTAATGAAAGAAAGAAATGCATCTCCAGGCATAATAAGAAAGACTCATTCTCGGATAATGTGCTAGCAAGTTCAGAAACGCGCTCGGGCTTCCTGCACTTGAAGCGAAGGCTCCTCTCGGGTACAGTGAGTCACGTCGAAGGTGGGAGGATAAGGAAGGCTCTGGAGTCCAGCAAATCCGGGTTCAAACTGCCCTCTGCCAGATGGCAGAAGGCCATCTGCCATCTGTGTGACTGGGCCTCATCCGTGTAACCTGTGTCAGCTTCATCTCTGCACCCCCGCCTTCACCTGGTCCCCAGGGTGGCCGTAACAAAAGGGCAGAGGTGGAGGAACGCAGGACAGAGACTGGCCGCACGAAATCCTCAGTGCCAGCTTCCTTCCCTTCCTCTGCTCTCTCCTTCTGGACTTCAGGTTATGTTCTGGGTTCACTAACACAACACTCTCTCCTCCTCAGGTCTCCTGTGCACAGCCTGGGAGGAGAGCTAGGACCACCACCCCATGGGCTGAGCGACACTCACCTCCAGGGGGCACCACTCAGGCCCTGGGGTGTGAATGGTGCCCACCCGTGCCACGCCCACGGGTGTGAAGAGTGCCTGCCCTCTTCTACTCATTTTCCATGGCTACCTCACGTCTTGACTTCCCCACAGGCATTCCCAGACTCCTTGGACCCCAGTGTTTTCTCCTGACCCTGAAGACCTCCATGCTCCTTAAGTGAAGAGCAGTTAAGAATGAACTGTCTTTGAGGCACCTGGGTTAAGCGTCCGACTTTGGCTCAGGTCATGATCGCATAGTTTGTGAGTTTGAGCCCCACGTGGGGCTCTGTGCTGACAGCTCAGAGTCTGGAACCCGCTCCAGATTCTGTGTCTCCCTCTCTCTCTGCCCCTCCCCTGCTCTTACTCTCTCTCAAAAAAAAGGAAACATTAAAAAAATATTTTTTAATAAAAAATTTTGAAAAAAAAAAAAAGAATGACCAGTCTTTGAACCTGTGATTTTACACTGAACCTCTCTGGTTTCCAATGTCACATGCATATTAGTCGAGTCTCCCTACTGCCAAGTAAATTTTCTTAGATGCAAAAGCCATCTTTCATATTTTACAATTTTCCTACAGAACTACACATACTGATTCAAGAATTTATAGGGTGTTCAGCAGAGGCACGTGGCTGGAAAGAGTTCATTACCGCAGAAGAAACCTGCATGTGCAGGTGATAATCAACACCTCAGAGCAGGTGGCAGGCCCAGACACAAGGGCAAAAAGAACCTTCACAGAAGCTCAAATATCACCACCTGACTTGTGCCTCACAGCGGTTCACAAGCACTCTGCTGTCCTGGTCAAAACCAAAGAGCTAATAAGGCATCGACCAGGAACTATGTGACTTTTTAGAGACTGGTTCACCTGGCCTTGCTGGGCGATACTACACCCTCACCCTTTCTGATGCCTGATGTGCTGAGGCAGCTCAGTATCTCCAAGTCCCAACAACAAAGCCATGCACCTGCTCCAGCTCCCCGGATCGCATCTTAAGGTCCTAAGCAGCGGGTGCCACGTGCACCTGTAGGTTGCCCCTTTCTGGAATCAACAAGAGGTGTACCACGTGGTCAGGACCCACAAGGTGCCATGCTCTGGGCTAAGTATATTGTGTATGAATGCCTTTCACCCTCACGATAACCCCGTGAGGTCTCGTTATCCTCAGTTTACAGACAAAGACAGATTAACAACTTGCCCAAGAGAATCAGCAAGATTTGAAAATCCTTCTGTCGAGTCTAGGAACCACTTATCCTCTCCATTACTCCACCCTCTTTTTGTAAAAACCCAGCAACCACGCAAGCGAGCTGCCCTGAGGTGTTGATTATCACCTGCACATGCAGGTTTCTTCTGCGGTAATGAACTCTTTCCAGCCACGTGCCTCTGCTGAACACCCTATAAATTCTTGAATCAGTATGTGTAGTTCTGTAGGAAAAACGTGGTCTACAAAATCACCTTTTCGTGTTTTCCTCCAATAGATAAAAATTTTTACCCAACTTATCTTTTGTTACTGTTCTCATTCCTTTCGTCTAAGCTTCAACCCCAGAGCATGTACAATTCAGGATCCATCTCTATTCTCTACTATTCTGTACTTTTTGCCTCTCATGATCCTTTGTCCTTGTCTTCTGTACTCTGAGAGTTACTCAACTTTGCTTTTCAGATCCTTAGCTGCATTTCCTGTGAGGTCAACAGAGTCCTTTGTCCCCAGTTGGAATTTAATTATGCTATGGGGTTCTGGATGTCCCTGTGTCTTTTCAACCAACTCCCTTTTCCGTCTTTGCCCTCACTGTGATGGCTTTTTGCAGATGTAATTAAAGCCCCTAATCAGTTGATTTAATAAGGAAGATTATCCTGGATAATCTGGGTCGGTCTAACTGAATCAGCTGGAAGACTTTAAAAGCAGGGCTCAAGTGTCCCCCGGAGGTCGGCCTCAGCCTGTGTTCGTGGGGTTCCATCCTGCTCCAGATCTCCCCTTCCTGATTCACTGAGGACGACAGCTTTGGCTCATCTCAGTGGGTTTGAGCTTGTCCAAGATCTTCTCCTCTATTCCTGCCCTAACGGATCTTGGGCTTGCTTAACAGAGCCCCCACAATCATGTAAGCCATGCCCTACAATAAATCTTAACTGGATACTTCTCCCACCGGTTCTGATTCTGTGGTGGAACCCTGATCGAGGGGCTTCCGGCATAGAAGTAGATACTCTCTCAACTTATTTTCTCTGTGCTGCCTCCTTCTCTAATTTCATAATAGGTCTGCCCTCTTTGAGCTTTTAAAGGACAAATGGGAACGCTCTTCTAAATTTTTCTTTGGCTTCTTAAAGAAAACTATACTCCGGGAGCCTTCCATCTGGATATTCATGATTCTTCTCCGGTTCCTTTAGGGTGTTAATTCACTTAATGCACCAGACGCCGGATGGCTGGCTTTCCTGTTTAACCATGCTCAGTTGGAAAAATCCCTATGGAGGTCCAGCGTGTACCCACAGAGAAGGTAGTAGAAAAGGTCTTCAGTCCCTCTTGCTATCTACTTACATTTGCTGGAATCCCCTCCCACACCCACTTCCTCTGATCTGCAGAGAAAGCTGGTGGGCCTAGTATGCGTTCAGCCACGGTGCGACTTTTTCCACACGGTCAGATTTTCCCACGAAGCAAAATGTTCCAGATTCGGGGAACAATATAGTGATCCAAGACAGCACTGTATTTTTCCTTCCCCATCAATCCACCTGACGGCTCTGCTCACAGTACTCTGAATCTGTATCTATGAGAACCCGAATCCCCAGTCTTTTCTGCTGTTCTGTGCTGCCTCTTCAGTAAACTGCAGCACGATGCGGAGACTGGAAGTCCACACTCCACGGGGAAGGAAATAGCAGGCCAGTGTGAGAGACGGGCTTTTACAAAAACGACACTGTAACCTTGTCACTGAATCAAGGTTTGAGAGGCAACAAAACTGCCAGAGCCAAAAGTCCTGCCACGAGGAACCGCCTGTCCTGGAGTCAACAGGTGTTAACCCTCTGCCAAGAAAAAAAAAAAAATCCCTTAGTGGTCTTTTAAAATTTTTATTGTCTCTTTTAGCAGCTATGGTAAAGCTGTTCAGAGGGCTGTGGGAGCTGAGACACCGGACAGTGAAGGCTGAGTTTCTGGTGACTAACATCAGATCTAGAGAATGGAGAACACTCAGGTGGTCCCGTGCAGTCTTTTTTTAAAACCTGTCTAATCCTTCTCTCCACCCAGATTCCCACCCGCAAAGATGATCAGAGCTTTTCATTTAGTGATACAATCCTGTGACTAAATAAGGACGAAGATTTCCCCCAAGATCTTCCCCAGAGTGGTTCTCCTCCCATTCTTCAGAGCTAGTTTCAGCAGCCCACCCTGTGCAGCCTGGGGTCAGGCTGGGAGGGTCCTCCGGGTGAAAACCACCTCCATTCACCACGCCCGTTAACCACCGAGGCACTGAAGAGCCGAGACAGGAACCGAGACTTGGTAACTGAGACGGAAGACCTCCTAACCCCACCATTCACCCTCCGCCCAAACGCGTCCTTGTCACTCGCGTTTAAGGCAGAGCTAAGGCCAAAGGTACAGTGTGGAAGCTGCTGTATGCGACCAGGGACGGGAGAACTAAAATGGACAAACTCCCCTAGGCTCATGCTTGAAGGGGAGATGAACTTGAGAAATCAGTAAAAGCTGGGGTGCCTGGGCGGCTCGGTTGGTTAAGCGTCTGAGTGCGCGGAGCCTGCTTCAGATTCTCTCTCTCTCTGCCCCTCCCCTGTTCATACTCTCTCTCTCTCTCTCTCTCTCTCTCAAAATAAGTAAAATAAAAACAAAATTAAATTCAAAAAAAAAGAAAAAAGCAAAAGCAAAACTAAGTCTCATTCTCCTTCAAAGAACCTTTCTTTCTGGAGCTGTCCTGTGGTGGCCTTCGATAGGTCACGTTATTGTGCCCCACGGGGCCCCTCAATGTTCTGTCTCTAAAAGGTTACCAGGTATCGGTCATGCTAAATTCAACATGAGTCGCTTACAAGCCAATACACGCTCTCCCCATAGGTCTTCCTCCGTGTTACAGGTAAAGAAACGGGGAGGCAGAGATGAAGTATTTTGCACGAATTTTTGCAGTGAAGCCAGGATGTTAACTAACGGGAGTCCACTGCCCGTGTGCGTCGCATTTCACAGCGTCAAGTCTACAGCCAAGAGTTCTCCACGCCATGCTCATGCCTGCTGTGCAGGGAGACCAAGGAGCCCCGAACTCATGTAAACTGCTTCAGGCACACATCTAAATGCTCTTCTTCCGGAGGAGAAACCCAAGCTATTTTCAAAGGAGTCACTGACCTGAAAAAAGTTAAAAAGCACTGTATCTGAACAAGGAGTGGGAGGGGATCTTACATGACCCCTTTGTTCAAATATCAGGCTGAACAACCTGTAAATATCCTGGCTTTCAACAGCAAGTAGTCCTGTTACATAACAAGGGGCCTTATTTACCTTATTCTCCCAGGGGACACGCTGGCTTTGCACCTTCTTCTTTTAAGTACCTTTGATTCATTCATGTGAGCACAATGTTCCTTTACATCCGTCCCTCAGCAGCAAGCAGGTACCTCTTAACTCATGCTACACAGCCCTCAGAGCAGCCAGGATTTGTAGATTCTAATCCACAATGAATTGAACTCCAGCTGCAGAATGTGAATCCAGCACTTGAAATCAGGTTCCTGATCCCAGTTGTTGACTTAAAGGCAGGTCTATCAAGTTCCTTGCATGCATTTCACCTTGCAAAGTATGTATCTAACTTATTCAATTTCTTATGTTCTTTGAATTACTTGTAATTTATGTATAATAAAACTCACTTTTTGGGGGGGAGGCATACAGTTTTCTGAGTTGGAACACACGCATAGATTCTTATAACTACCACCACACCAAGATATAAAACCATTCCAACAGCCAAAGAATTCCCTCATGACACTCATTTGCAGTCAGACCTATCCCCACTCCTAGCCCCTGGCAGCTACTGATCTATTTTCTGTTCCTGTAATTTTGCCCTTTTCAGAATATCCTAAAAGTAAAACCACCCCGTAAACGACCTTTGGAAATGGATTTGTTTTACTTAGCAAAATATGTTCAGGTTGTTGCATCTGGACCCCCAACAATTTGCCCCCTTTATTTTTTTTATTTTATACCCCCCTTTTTGTTGCTGAGTAGTGTTCCACTATATGGATGTATCACTATTGGTTTATATATTCACCTAATGAGGGAAATCTGGGTTGTCTGAAGTTTTGAGGGATTACAAATAACGCTGCCATAGGTATATCTGTGCAAAGACTTTTTTGAGTAAATGTAAGTTTTCATTCTCAAGGGTAAGTAGCCAAATGTGGAATTGCTGAGTCATATAGTAAATGTACATTGAACTTTGTAAGAAACTGCCGAACTAGTTTCTAGGACAGCTATATCATTTTGCATTCCCACGAGCAACGCATGAGATGTTCTAAACCCTTGCCAGCTTTTTAATTTGCCAGGATTTTTAATTTTATCCTTTCTAATGGGTGTGTAATGGTACCTTATTGTAGTTTTAATGCACTTCCCTAAGTGTTCAAACTTGATTTAGCCTTTGCTAGCACTGTTAAGCAATTTTGTGCAACAGAAACTGAAGAAGCACATGGCAAGTCCACAAAAATATTAAAGCTGGCCAGTTCCCTATCAAAGACAAGGAAGCTAAGGTCTAGAGAGGGGAAGTGACAGGCCTCAAGTTTCAGACTGTGCTTTTCCTAACAGTTCTTTTTAAAAAATCATGGTAATATGAACAAACTCTCCAATTCCTGTAACTTCTTTAAATAAGACAAAACCAAACGATAAAAACACCGTTAAGCCCCACAAATAACTAATGCAATCCCATCCCGATACTGATCTGTAAATGGCCAAGCAGAACACCCACACAGATACAGAACAGCAGGGGCTAGAGGTGTTGAGGCCTCAAGATGAGGTTTCTGAAAAGGTGCTCATGCTCCGTATGATGGCAAACATTCTGATCTTTAGATCTTAGCAGTGCAGAGGCTCCTTGGTCAGTATACCAATGAGAAAAAGCAAAAGCAAAGGATAAATGCTTTCTTCCTTGATTTGGTTTTTGAGTGCACGAGCTTTCTTTTTTGTCTTCCTGAGGCAGGCCTGCACTGGCAGTATGCGGACAGTAAGCCCCTGACGATAAGGGGCACCACTGCTGCAGCCGGTCACAGGACGGAAGAGAACAGAAGCTGGCAAATAGCTTTCCAGCGGGAGGGAGAATACACGTATCTGGCAAGTGTGTGGGAGCAGGCACTGGGCAGGCCCCTGAACCAGAACCCGTTGGGCGGTATGGCTCAGGCTCTGCTCACTGGCAGGGAGGGTGACTTCTGGTCTGCTCGCCCTACATAATAGGATAATCAGAGCTGGGTGGCCACTGAAGGGCAGTCCTGTGATTGTCCAGCTCTTTCAGAGAGAAAGTAGAAAGATAAGGAAACCCTCCTGGCAGATGGGTAATCCAAGACAGCTTTGATCAGTAGCAAAGCACACACACACTGTGATCTCTAGCTGCGGAACTCCTAAACCTTCCCAACTTGACGTGAACTCAGGAGGGAACGAGGGTGACGTTTATTGGACCCCAAGCATATACTGTTTCATCTAAATATGTACATAGGGGCGCCTGGGTGGCTCAGTCAGCTAAGCAGCTGACTCTTGATTTCACCTCAGGTCATGATCTCGCAGTTCCTAAGTGTGAGCCGGGCACTGGGCTTTGTGCTGACAGCTCAGAGCCTAGAGCCTGCTTTGGATCCTCTGTCCCCCTCTCTCTGCCCCTCCCCAAATTGCATGCTCGCTCGCTCTCTCTCTTTCAAAAATAAATAAATGTTTAAAAAAATTTTTAAATAAATACGTACGTAAAATCATGACATCTGGTAGATGCCATGCGCCACACGATGATTCTGCAGGGAAACCCGTGTAAGAGGAACGTGCATAGTTACTACATCAGAGCTTTTTTAAAAAGTGGAGCCATTCCTTCAATGAACTCTTCTATGGAGAGCCAGTAGATGAAAGAAGTTAAGAGGTACATTGCTCTGGATAAAGAAGCCCAGACAGCTCTGGTGCTCCCCCCTAGCCCCTGCCCCAATCCCCCATCTTTTCTTTCCTCCAACTCCACAGAGTCTCTAGAAAACGTCAGAAGACAATAAATGAAAACCCTGTCTTTAGTAATTAAATACCCAAAGGATGACAAGAAGTTATTCTGCTACAGTCCTTGCGAAGGATGGGTCACTTTCTCCACGCAGAACACACATGGACCCCAGACCCGCAGCAAGGTCACCCGCGTGCCACCCTCTGCTGTAAATGGGAACTGAAAACAGCCACAGTAAAGCTCCAGCCCGCTCAGGGCATTTCTCTGCAAGAACAAGTTTACCGGCTCCGCTGAAGGACGGAGAAGAGACGCCCTAGAGGCCACAACTGCAGGACGCATCCAGCCGCTGTGGAACGCTTGAGGGCAATGACTGTAGGGAAGCAGCCGCCATTAAGACCCTCAGTCTTCCCAAATGTGTCTGTGTTCTTGGTGTGTTTAAGTTCTTACCATGAGACGTCTGATCTGTCCCCAGCACATTCCACTCCGCTGGCAGCTTCAGGTGTCTGAATGCCAGGGCAACCTTCTCATCAAGGGAATTCACATCCCCAGATGGGGGTCCTGACCGGTGGAGGAAACGGGTGAAGTTCAGGGCCTGCTGGTTGCCGGCGCTGGCGGCCAGGAACTGGGCTGCATCATACGCCTCATCCTGGACGAACCGGAAGTCTTGCTCGGCCACCACGAACACGGGAAGGCCGTCCTTGGAAGCACACAGCTGCACCCGCACGGTCTCACAGCAGTCGTGACCTGAAGAAAACACGTGTGGCAGAGAAGACAGTATGAGAGCCTTCCCAGTGCAAGGAAGACACCGCTGGGTCCTCTCTGCTCCTCCTGCACGAGACCCAAGTTCTCCTTCCTAAAAGAAACGCCTCCTTCCTCGGGGCTCTGACAGCAATCTTCCAAACTCCTGTACGCTCCATCTCTGGCTCGTTTTGTGAACTGTTATTTGCAACTATCAGTCAATTTCCTTACCACCAGCAAACAGCTCTGTCCCCTAGATGTACCCCCTAGAGCATAATGTTGGGCACTGAACAGTCACTGAGGATCTCGGTATGTTCTGAATTATGGCTGGTCGACTTGAACAGAGGAAAGGACGAAAGCTGAAGGATCTTACGAGGCCAAGCAGGTCTGATACCAACCGAATGCAAGTAGATCTGGAAACGCAACAGGGAGAAAGCCGCGCAGGAGGCTACATGGGAGGAATTTCACGCATTCCCCAGCGCTTGCCCTATTACCACCACAACACAATCAATCAAATGATGGAGCACTTTGAAAAGTACAAAACAACTTGATCTCATTTCACTATTATTAGCAGCACTTCAGGGCCTAGGAAATAACTTCTCTCAGATACACACTCTTCCCTGTACTGTAATGACATCAACCAAATCGCTTGGTTCACACAGGGATGATGCAATGCTGTGGCCAGAAGCCCAGCTCAGGGCAAGAAGCATGCCAGAGACTGGTGCCCACCGTCCAGACCTCATGAGCTGCCACAGACACGCCACCCCAGAGCGCTCTGCTCCAGCAAGATCAGAGAGGTCCGACCACACTGTTTCTGTGGGTAAGGCCCTCCTGGAGAATCAGACTCTCTGCTGGACTTTCAGCCTCACAGAATTAAGTACATACGACACGCAGAATATAATCACTGGAACACACTATTTTCCCTCAACGTCCAAACACTGATCTCCACTGGCAAGAAGTACACTCCTAACATTATCATTTTTCTCCCCTAAAATGTCTTTCTTATGAGAAAAACGGAAATGAAAATGGAGTCAGGTGTTTCTGCTCCATGAGTGATGCCACCTTGTGCTTCTCCTGACCAACCACAGGCACCTGCACACCCACAGTGTCCCTGCAGCCTCTCACACGCACTGCTTTTCCACAGTGGGAGCAAAGCCAAGGGAATCCCTCCACACGGTCCACAGGTGTGACTTTCCACACTGTGGCCACGGACCAGTAGAGGCTTCAGATGTGCACAGAACTAAGCTTTCTGCTGCTTTCGAAGGAGAAAACAGTCGGGGCACCTGGGGGGCTCAGTCGGTTAAGCATCCGACTTTGGCTCAGGTCACGATCTCAGCTCGTGAGTTCGAGCCCCGTGTTGGGCTCTGTGCTGACAGCTCAGAGCCTGGAACCTGCTTCAGATTCTGTGTCTCCCTTTCTCTGACCTTCCCCCATTCATGTGCTCTCTCTCTCTCTCTCTCTCTCTCTCAAAAATAAATAAACATGAAGAAAAAAAAGAGAGAGAACAGTAATTGTTTTTCCCATGTGAACAATGAGAATAATAAGTAAATTGATTTTCCACATACTACTCCGCAGGGGCCTCCTTAAGCCCTTTAACCTCATGACTAAAGAAATCTCTCACTGCTGTGTAATTTTAGGGCGGTAACAAGTTTCACGAACCAAGTACCTACTCTACGCCAGGCACCAGACACGGCATTTTCTCTACATGACAAGTTTATGAGGGATGTACTATCCTCATGTGACAGATGACAAAAACAAGATTTCAAGAAACAATGTGTTGGGGCGCCTGGGTGGTGCAGTCGGTTAAGCGTCTGACTTCAGCCAGGTCACGATCTCGCGGTCCGTGAGTTCGAGCCCCGCGTCAGGCTCTGGGCTGATGGCTCGGAGCCTGGAGCCTGTTTCCGATTCTGTGTCTCCCTCTCTCTCTGCCCCTCCCCCGTTCATGCTCTGTCTCTCTCTGTCTCAAAAATAAATAAAAAACGTTGGGGGAAAAAAAAAAAAAAAAAAAAAAGAAACAATGTGACCAAGGTCACACACAGATATTAAGAAGCAGAATCCATTATTCAAATGTGATGCCAAGGGATGTGGCCTATTATATCTGACGCAAGAGTTTGTCCCCGCCTGTGAGGAGCCTGATACTTGAATGACAGGCTTGTATCATGGCTAAGCAACAATAACAGGCGCATTAGCCACTGAGATCAGTGTCCACATAAACACAAAACTCCACCAGGTACACCTGCTGCCTTCCGAGCTGAATTCTTTATACCAAGGCCATAGGAAACAGGAGAATTGTCTGCCTGGGGATGTGTGCGTGTGTGTGTGCACACCCGTGTGTGTGTGGACACCCACATGTGTATTTCAATTCAATACATATGCTGAATCTATACATTCAACATATGAAATGAAAATCAGAAAAAAAAAAAAACTTAACCTTTCTTTGAAGAGCAGCCAACCTAACGATATAAAACAACAATGTCAACACAAACAAGTCCACTGACTCAGGTAGGAGGTTTGGGGAATTTTCTGGCGGAAAGCGTATCTTTCAAACGGTTCCAGCGCATCTAACAGCTGGCTATGCCCCGAGCCCAGGGCACTGTGGTTACGAGGTGGACACGAGTAAGGTGAGGGTGTCAGCCCCTCCAGAGGTGTGCAGTCTATAAGGGGAATCAAACACGTGGCAGGGAACTGCAAAGGAAGTCAGAAGGGCGCGGGTTCTGGAAGACACTCGCACAGTGCAACTGGTGGGAGAGGAACAACACGTTTCGCGTGGGCAAGAGCAGGAAGACTTCACGAAGGAGGCGGCCATTCGGAAGGACCTTTTGGACAGGTACCCCACTCTCGGCTCTGCAAGCCCGGGGTCCTCCAGTAGAGCCCTCAGCACCCGGACGGCCGGTGCCCATCTTCTCTTACCTAACAGACACTTCTAGAATACTTACTATGTGCTCGACTGTCTTCTCTGTGCTTTCCAAGTAACAGTTCATGTACTCCTCATAGCAACCCTACGCGGTAGATACTATTATTATACCCATTGACCAGATGCAGAAACCAAGGCACAAAAATATTAAGTAATCTGGCCAAGGTTATAAAGCTCCTCGGTGGCAGAGTTAGAATTTGAGCCCACTTTCTGGCTCTAGAGTCTGCCCCTTCTCCCAAGTTTCTGAGTACAAGAAGACTGGAAGGGTACCATGGAAGAATCAGCAGGAAAGGAATAAAAACGCCAGAGACAATCTTAAGCCGTGTGACCTCAGATCACCTCTGCTTCTCCAGACCTCAACTTCTTCATTCACAGCACGAGGGAGTGGCCCCTACAGGCCCCAAGGTTTCCCCAGAGTTATGGCCTGTAGATGTTACCAGGTGGAAGGTGGACGGGCAGAGAAAGTTAGCAAGAGATTCCAAGAAGAGAGAAGAGTTTGAAAAGCATAAAAATGGAAGCAGAAGTTAAGTTCAAGGGATGGAAATTACAGTTTCGAGAGGATATTAATTTGATCACATCTGGATGCTTAGTGACAGCACAGACCTGGGTTCAAACCTATTTTCCTTACTTTTTAGCTATGTGTCCTGAGGTAAATGACAATGTCTTTAATACTATTAAATCTAGACAGCCTGCATGGCTCAGTGGGCTAAGTGTCCAACCCTTGATTTTGGCTCAAGTCACGATCTCAGAGTTATGAGACTGAGCCCATGTTGGGCTCTACGCTGAGTATGGAGCCTGCATGGGATTCTCTCTCTCCTCTCCTGTTCTCTCTCTCTCTCTCTCTGCCCCTCCCCCACTCATGCTCTGTCTCTCAAAATAAATAAGTAAACTTTAAAAATCTAGACAGTCTCCTGGTCTTATAAGCAAAGAGCTATAATTTAGAAGAGTTTTCTCAAATTCTTCAATACTATAACCAACCCAAAACGACATCATACCTAACCTAGATTCATTTTCAATTAAATAAGATAGATGTAACACTACGTATTTCAGTCGGAAGAATTACTTTAAAGTAAGAACAGTGTGGTTCTCATTCATGAACCTCACCAATAATTACAGCATTTTCGACATATCCAGGATTAAGCTAATCTATACACTCCTCACAGCCCCTTGAGGTACATATGAATAACTGCCAATAAACACTAAAATCACAAGTTTCAAAGTTCAATGACGAAAATGTGAATAATTTGGGATCCAAACTGAATTCTGCCTTCAAAACTTAATCTTGCTTACAAGTGATCTTATACTAACTTAATAGACGCTACCCAGATGAACAATCATTATTCGTTCTTACCGGTTTCCTTCCTCAAGCCTGTGCCAAGGTGAGAAATCCAAGCCTGAACCAGAAAGGGAGTTACAACGCCACAGACACTAAATAGCGTCCACCGCCCCATAAACGCTCCTTCTGTCCAGACTCAGAGTTCACACCATGTTCCCGGCCTTCAACTACACACACACACACACACACACACACACACACACACACACACACACGCACTCTCATGCCCACAGAAGAGGGTTTGCCTGAGTGCAAAAAAGCCACGGTGAAGCGACAACCTCACTCAGAACTGTGGAAGCACACAAGGGCAAAGTGTTGGGAAATCTAACTGGAACTGCTAAACCACTGGTTTGCTCGGCTGGCAGAGGCTGGGGAGACCCTGAAGGCGGTCCACGAGTGTGCGTGTGTGTGTGCGCACGCACGTGTGTTTACTGGCAACTTTCTGCTGCTTTGGCGGAAGAAATCTGTTGGAAGGTGGTGGGTGGATGGGTGAATTACTGGCAGCTGTGCGTACACATTTTTGTGTGAAATAAAACTGAGTATCAGGGGAGGCAGAACATCAGAAAAGGCCATGAAACAGAAACCCAGGAGCAACTATCTGATTGTTCGCTTGACATTTTCCCTTCAGACATGAACTCACAATCTGAAGGACACTATGAATCATCCTGAGTAAAGTGTGCCAGAAATCTGCAATTTGTTTGGTATGATTATAGGCTTCTTTTTCAAGGAGTAAAAGAAGAGTGGAGGGCTGAGGGTGTCCTGGATCGGCCTTTATTAAACTTAAGAGTACACTGGGAGAGCCATTACCGCCCAAAAACAAAGCGTCTCACCCTGCTGTCTGGAAACCCACCGCACAAGGCTGGCCGGCTACGCTCTCACATTAGTGTTTCCTATTATGCTCCAGTGGTTCTCAAGATTTGTTTTAAGTTTATTTATTTTTACTTTGAGACACATAGAGAGAAGGAGAACGTGAGCAGGGGAGAGGCAGAGAAAACATCTCAAGCAGGCTGCATGCTGCCAGTGCAGAGCCTGATGCGGGGCTCGAACCCAGGAACCGTGAGATCAGGACCTGAGCCGAAATAAAGAGTGGGACGCTTAACTGACTGAGCCACCCAGGCACCCCTCTCATTATTTTTTTAAGCCCTTATAACCTTTCAGATAAAGCATTTGGGGCAAAAAAAAAAACCCAGCATGTTAAAAAACAAAGGTTAGGGGCACGTGGGTGGCTCAGTCGGTTGGGTGTCCGGCTTTGGCTCATGTCATGATCTCAGTTCATGAGTTTGAGCCCCGTGTCAGGCTGTCTGCTGTCAGCTCAGAGCCCACTTCAGATATTCTGCCCCACCCCACCCCTGCCACTCACTCGTGTACTCTCTCTCAAAAATAAACAAACATTTAAAAACCAACAAAGTTTATACAATACAGACCAGCAATAAAACAATCCCCGCTACGCATGCACGCACGCACACACACACACGAAACGTCTTATTGCCATAAATTAGCTCTAGAGACAGGACTATCTGCAGGGGCCTTTGTGCACACAAAATAAAAGTATTAACGATGCCCACACCTACACTGAAAAGACACGGGGATGGGAAACCACTTTCAACTTGATATAATCGTCACAATTTAACTTCTTTCTACATAAAAACAGAAGCTGCCGCAGAAAGATGAGTAGTGGGGTTTTCAGCTACTGCCATGATGTTTTTCTCCTTCCACTCAATTTCCTGGTAACAAAGAAGGAAAATAAGAATCACAAGTCCTTTTAAAAAGGGAAGTTCTGAGAAATTTACTAAGCTTCTCCTGAAGGAAGCAAGCCCAGAGAATTTAAAGAGGGGAAGAAGAGCGACAAACTGGTAAAGAAACACGGCCTGAGCTTCAATTCCATTTCTTTTTTTAATTTTTTTTTTTTAACGTTTATTTTTGAGACAGAGAGAGACAGAGCATGAACAGGGGAGGGTCCGAGAGACAGGGAGACACAGAATCCCAAGCAGGCTCCAGGCTCCGAGCGGTCAGCACAGAGCCCGACGCGGGGCTCGAACTCACGGACCATGAGATCATGACCTGAGCCGAAGTCGGACGCATAACTGACTGAGCCACCCAGGCGCCCCTTCAATTCCATGTCTAAAACCGCCTTCTGCATCTACCCCCACGATCAGGTCCAGTTCCTTTATGACGGAAAGCGCACAGTAAATTATGGGGCGGGGGGCGGGGGGGGGGGGGGGGTCGGCCCCTGGCGGACTGAACCAGCGGTCCAGAAGTATGCTGGCGAAGGGCTGCCAGGTCAGACAGTATCAGGTGTGCCCTGCCCCCCTCCCCCCCCCCCACTGTGGACGCGTTAGGTCACCCTGAACTAGTCACTCCACCCTGAAGCCCACCACCGCCGACCTTCCGGATTGTTCAGAAACATCAGAGATGGCCACGCACAAGGCACCCGCCCTGAGACAGGCTGGAAAAACTGGTAGTTACTGGTTTTTTTTTTTTAGCTATTAAAAAACGTTCCTGTTTAGGTCACTCAGGAAAAGAAATTCCCCATACTCCACAAAGAGCTTCTGCGGCAAGACCCGGAACTAAAAGTTGCCTTTGGCTCCACAGAACTGAAAAGACAGAAGAGGGAGAAGGCAGAACAAAAACACAGTAAGGACCTCCAAGCTGGGAGGCAACAAGGCTAATTAACTGCTAATGCTCCTCTTAAAAGCATCTAATTCCAACCTTTTTCAAGCTGGCAGATCCGGAGGTATGTGTGCTTCTGAGATTGGGAGAGCCTTCCTGCAGCCTCCTTATCACCGTATCACCCATACCCATGGAAACGAAATATTGCTACAGATAAACAACTCTGCTGAAGCATGACCCAAGAATTACTTCATTTCCTATTAAGCTAAAAGTGGCCCACATCCCATCCGGGCCTTCTCTTTTGAGGATGGAACAACTGGGACTTTGTTTTACCAACCATCCCAAAAGGAACCCTGAAGGGCTTGCTGGACCAGCCAAGCCCGGTCCCACCCGGGAGCACAATCTATGTTCTCAGAGAACGGCTGCGTTAAGCAGTCAATGGTGGAAAGATACAAAACTATTTCACTATTTCAGTTTGGCAGCGAGGTGTTTAAGAAGCGGTTACGTAGGGATAAAGAAAATTTTCAGTCTTCAGGATGAGGTGGAGCAAGCAAGGCACCGACTCCTAGTGTTTGCTGGTCGAATGGTAGGTGTGCAAATTGGTGTAAGAGAATTTTAGCAGAGTGGGGAAAAAACAGGCAGGAATTTCAGCATGTACAGTTCTGGGAGGAAAGGGGCTGATTAATGCTAAAATCATGATCTACCATATCCTAGCCTATTACTCTAAGACGGTATTTCTCAGTGTTTCATTTACTGTCACCACCACCCCCCCCCCCCACCCACCACCACTGAAGTCTTTGTAGACGTTTTTCTCTATTTACCTGCCATCTAATGAAACTTTAATGCTACGGATATACCATATATTTGTACAGGTGTGTCTGTGCTTCTACATAAAGAGTACGATTTTTTGCCCCCCAGGAACCAATTTTCACCTCCTTGGTGGGGACATTGCCTCCCCCACAATGCATGTGGGCTCAGATTCTAGGGCTGTATCCACAGCTCCAAGGTGATGAAATACACAACTTCCACATAAGCATTACAACCGGGACAGTAGACAACAGAGATTTTTTTCCCTTCAAGTAGTTCTGTTTGTTTTTCCAGGATAGCAACTATATATACTGAACTAGCATTGGGACAGTAACTTTTTAAAGTTTTTTAAAATTTAGAATTGTACCCATCTAGAGAAAGCCTTATAGCAGGAACATTTTAGAAGATGGAGACTGTTAAAAAGTGTCCAATAGAAGGTAACAGATTTCTTGGCCAGAGAGGGAGGGTCCAGCACTCTCCAATTAGGCCGGTTTAAAGCCTACAACTTCTTTCCAAAGGTATAATTTGATTTGGCAACTTTGGACATCAGCTACTAGAGACAGGTTTTGGTTCACAACAAGTGAGAGACACATTGTGTTTTACGTGTAGGATGACTTACTAAGACCTGGGCTATAATCACTGATTTTTAATAAGCCTGAAAGGAATTCTGATCACAGCAAATAGATTTTTTTCCTTTTTATTGTTTTAATGTCAAGTTTACTATATATACTACCTTCCCTTTGATGAGTGACAAAGAAAAATACAAGAGCTGAGTCAAATTTTAGGTCAGTGAATGCTTGTAGTTTTCCTGTCTAGTAAGAAACTTTGCCGCGAATTCTAAAAGTAAATAGACATGGTGAAAAAAGATTTCATTTTATGAGAGACCCTGCATCAAAGCCTTTCAGGAAAATAGTATATACAGCATCCACTAAACATCCTGCTCATTTTCTATTCTGAAATCATTGTTTGCTTGGTCTAAATTAACATGTCACTAATAAAAATGAACGCAGTTAGACAGTACTCCATATCCCTCAAGAATTACCTTCCAAGGATACTCAGATTTCTTTACAATACTTAACCAGTCCTGCGTAAGACTTTTAAAGAAAAACCTCAGTTCTATCTCTAAAGGAAAATCAACATTTAGTTAAGATGGCATTTGGGGTTGGATTTGTTTCATACAAAGAAAAAAGAATGGAGATATTTTATTTCATTTATTACAAAGGCAATACCTTTTGTCTTCAGAGATGTATTTCCAGTTCAGGCTCTATTTCATAGCAAATTATATTCTTAAACCAGAAATTCGTATTTTGCATGTAATATTTTATTACCAACTTTGTCTGCGGCCGCCTGGGTGGCTCAGTTGGGTAAGCATCCGACTCTTGGTTTCGACTCAGGTCATGATGTCACAGTTTGTGGGTTTGAGCCCCGAGTCTGGCTCTGTGCCACCAAAGCGGAGCCTCCTTAGGATTTTCTTTCTGTCTCTCTCTCTCTCTCTCTCTCTCTCTCTCTCTGGCCCTCCCCCACTCACACCTGTTCTCTCTCTCTCAAAATAAATTTCTAAAAACTTAAAAAAAAAAAAAAACAGAAAAATATATGTTAAAAAATAAAAAATAAAGCCTGTTTGTCTAGTGTTAATTAAGCACTCAGATGGCTTTATTTTCAAAAGAAACAGCATTATTTTCAGTCTTCAAAATATTTTTATTAAAAATTACTATATATGTTTTTGTAACACACTCACTTGTAAAGCATTCAAACAATTCAAAGGCAAATAAAGTAGAAACCAAAGCCTCCACCTAACTGCCCCCTTAGATGTTACTACTTTTACTATACTGTATTTCCTTTACGAAAAAAGGGGAATCATCATGTCCACAGCTTTCTGATGGTAGAAAGGCAAGAAAAGATTACTTTAAAATGCCTTTACAACTGGGGTGCCTGGCTCAGTCAGTTGAGCATCCGACTTTGGATGCTCAGGTCATGACCTCGTGGTTCGTGTGTTTGAGCCCCGCATCGGACTCTGTGCTGACAGCTCAGAGCCTGGAGCCCTCTTCGAATTCTGTATCTCTCTCTCTCTCTGCCCCGCCCCTGCTCTGTCTCGCTCTCAAAAATAAAAATAAACATAAAAAAAAATTTTTAATGCCTTTACAACTTATTTATATTTCTGAGAGAGATAGAGACACAGAAAGAGAGAGGCAGGCAGTCACAGTGGGAGAGGGGCAGAGAGAGAGGAAGACACAGAATCTGAAGCAGGCTCCAGGCTCCAAGATGTCAGCACAGAGCCTGACGCGGGGCTCAAACTCACGGACCGTGAGATCATGACCTGAGCTGAAGTCAGATGCTCAACCGACTAAGCCACCCAGGTGCCCTAAGCCTTTACAACTTATAATTAAACACACATATACAATTCATTCTAACCTTTCATTAGAAAACAAGCAAAAAAGTGAAAAAACAGAAAAAAAGGAAAATAATTTTCGTATCTGAAGTTAAAAAGCTTTTTTAAAGGAGCCAAGTTAGAAAGGTTTCTTTCTCTCTTCCATCCCCAAATAATGAAAGGTTAGAGACTAACATCAAGAAGTAGCTGCCTTTTGAAGGTCAATCAATCATCTGGTTTTAGTAAAAACTAAAATGTGACAAAACATTGACAGTGAAACATGCAGAGAACTCAAAGAAACATCAGAGCCAGCAATCTGGATGAAACATGACATTAAAAGCAAGAACAAGACACAAAGCTCTTTTTCTTCCCAGAGCGCACCCAACTGACGAGGCCCAGAGGAGCTGGTCTCACACAGGAGCAAAAAGGGTGCACAGACACCCCTCCCAGTAGCCGTTGCTGCATCTGGTAACCAGGATGCACAAAGCAAGCACTTTCCATGAAGAATCCTCACTACTCTGACATCGCCCGCAGCAGACAAGAAATCTGAGGCTGTCAATACAGCTCACTGAGGCCCAGAAATCACCGTAGGTAGATACTGGAAAGAGAACACTGACTCCTGCCCTCAAGCCAAGAATTCAGTTCAAGAAGCCAGATCAAACTCCTTTTGCGTTTTTCAAAAGAAAGGGTGCAGGGGTTGTGTGTGCATGTGTATGTGTGTGCGTACACATGTGTGCACAACCTTTCTAGAAGAGCGGCTTCCGAGAATTGGGATGAATTCAAATACAGTAGAAAAGCGGTTCCAGCAAATGGTAGGGATTACTAACAGCCTTCCTAGCATACACCAACAAAACAGAAATCCACACCCTCACGAAGCTGACTTCAGCAAAGGCAAGTAGAAAATAAGTAAGATAAATGAAATATACATGTTAGAAGTTGGTAAGTGCAATGGAAAAAAAAATCAGAAAAGGGCAAGAGGGAGTCCAGAGGGGAGGCCGCTGTATATTTTTATAAGGTGGACAGGGAAGGCCTCGCTGAGAAGGTGATAGCTCAGTAGAGAGCTGAAGGGAGGTAAGAAACAAGTCTAAGATGTCCCTAAAAACTGACTTAAGGCAGTTTAATTCTAGGCTAAAATATTCTTGCCATGATATAAACAAGAGATTCAAATCTAACTCAAACCCCAAGATGTCCATCCCTACACGTCCACAAATGACTACAGCAGATGTAGCAGCTGAACGGGAGGAGCTCCTGCATGCTGACCAGAGCAACAGGCTCCATTCAGGAGTCCCCTCTGCTTAAACAGTGAACAGAGCTTCTGAGTCACCAACCGGGGCCTCACTGCTACTGTGCATCCGTATCAAAGGTCCACGGGTTAGAGTGCAGCTTGCCATTCCGCCTGGCCTGCTTGTACAAGAGGGTCCTGTAGGGACTCGAAGCCTCTGTCACCTCTGCTGTGCTCGGGCACCTCTTGTCATCATCCTGAGTGAACTCAATGAGGAGAAGACCGTGCAGTCCAACTGGAGAGAGAAGGCGACAGGCGGTTGGGCCCGTAGGCCTGACCGGGAACACGGGAGGTGCCAGAGACCACAATTTACAGGAGGGGAGAGTTGATTAGTGGAAACTAGAGAAGGCAGGAACTAGGACTCCAGGCCCCATGCAAATGGGTCAGGGATGATTTCTGAGGATTTAAATCAAATTAGGAGAAAGCAGCAGAGTATAATATCCATTCTGGTTTGCTGGGGTCGGCAGGGTAAGGGTACTCAGAGTCGATAAGTGCCCTAAAGGACACCCAGAGATGGATGTGGCTGGAAAAGAGGGGGACGGAGACATGTAAAGAGGTTTAGAGCCAAAGGCAAGGAGGTGCCTGGGTGGTTCAGTCGGTGAAGTATCGACTTCGGCTCAGATCATGATCTCACAGCTCACGGGTTCGAGACCCAAGTCGGACTGTGCTGACAGCTTGGAGCCTGGAGCCTGCTACGGATTCTGTGTCTCCCTCTCTCTGACCCTCCCCCACTCGTGCTCTCTCTCAAAAATAAACATTTAAAAATTTTAAAAAAGGAAGAAGAAGAACAACAACAACCACCACCACCACCACCACCACCACCACCACCACCACCACCACCAAAGGCAAGGGATGAAATGGGAACCAGAGTTCAGGAAGGAAGGTTGGAAATCAGTAAGGGTCTGGAACGAACTCAGAGTTCTGGGCTGTCGTACAAGTACAAGGGGCTTATGAAACTCAGGAAAATAAACGTCCATCCTGATGTCAGTGCCTTGCCAGCGAAGGTACAAGAGCTGCCGGGCATATCCATCTCCCAGGGGCTGGACTTTGCCGGTACTTGGGACTGAGGGCCACAACTAGGATGCAGGGCTACATCCTTGATACCCCTGACCTTTCTCTTACAGCTACTGGCATCCTCCCCGTATCTACGGACACTCTTTCTTACACGTGCGCCAGTCAGGGACTGATGACTCTCCTTGCTGAGGACTGTTTCTCACACGTGGCAGGTGTTTAGCAAAGGTGACACTGGATGGCACCTGCTCCAGAGGGGACCTCAAGTTCCAGAGAAGCCTTTCTGACACGATATACATCACAGGAAACAAGATGTTTGGAGCTTTAGGTTACAGAGGAGGATACTTAATACGCTTTAAAGAAGAAATCAGTATCTATCCTGAACTCCTTGTTAAATTTTCAATCCCTAAAAATTTGCAGGGGGGGGGGGGGGCGGGGGGGGCAGATATTCATAGGAATTGTCAAGAATCTTTAAATTCTGTACTATATTTTTCAAAACCACTGCTGCCAAGCAGAAAGCTAAATACAGCTTTCAACTGTCATAAACCTCAGTTCTTAACTGTAGGATAATTTCCAGCAGTTGGTGGGTATCAGACATGAAGCTAATTTATATTAAATGGCACAGCAATGAAAAACTGGCAACAGGATCCAGTACTGGCAAGACTAGATATTAAAAGCCCTTGGTAAAGTAGTAGTTTTTTTTACACCATCTATTTCAACACAGTGGAATCAGTGTTATATAAAAACACTGGGAAAAAGAAACATTTCAGGAAGAACTAAGTCTACTTTATTGTCTAAAGAACAAGTTAACTGTCAACACTTCTTAGGGGTTTACCCCTCAATGTGCCCTGTTTTGCATTCTGATGAAAAGTGGTCAATTGTTAACTGTGAAACAAGGCCAGTTAAGGAAATGAGCTCATCTCGGAACACACGTCGGCACACCTTTAGGTACTGCGATAGATGAAGAGACAGCCATTTCTTCAGCTGTTTCCGGTGGAAGTAGCAAGGACTTTGTGACTTTGTAAAGAATTTTTAATGAGTAAATACTTTCCCCTTTGAATTCTGTTAAACAGTGATTAAACATGGTCCTCGTTCCACCATGAACCATAATTTGGAAAGTTTGGCTTTTATGAAAGATTCTTAGGTCCCTCTTAGATTCTGAGGCATATGTTACTTATCGTTCTACCTCTGCTTTTGCCCCTGTGACATTCAGCGTCAAATCTGCAGTCACAGCACGGTAGCCATGTGAGAACCTGAATCTTCCACATGTTTTACTTTCCCCCAAACCTCAATATTCTAATAAATTAATATTTTGGCTGATCCTAATTTTTATCTTTCAACTTACGACACCATTTTATTTTGCTAATTTCTAGTGAGTCTCAGATTTTCGTAGAATAAGCAATATATAAACAAAATGCTTTACCTTAATGTGTATTTAAAATAAAGATCTGACGAGAAAGAGTTCTGTCACCCTGATCCGTTCTTCCTCTTACTCCACACTAATGAACACAGAATAAGAGTGTTGGAGAATCAGGGATGCCTGCATGTCTCTGTCAGTTGAGTATCCGACTTTGGCTCAGGTCATGATCTCAGGTTCATGAGTTCGAGCCCCACACCGGGCTGACTGCTATCAACTGGTCAGCATGGAGCTTGCTTTGGATCCTCTGTGCCCACCCACCCTTGCCCCTCCCCTGCTTGTGCGTCTCTCTCTCTCTCTCTCTCTCTCTCTCTCTCTCTCTCTCTCTCTCTCTCTCTCTCTCTCTCTCAAAAACAAATAAATAAGCAAATAAAACAGTTTTTTTTAAAAAAAAGTATTTGAGAACCAGCAAAGGCCAGTGAAGATTCCACCCAGTACTTACCAGGAGCAATGGTCTCCAGCGTATCAGCACTGATCTTCCGTGTACTTGTGCAGTGATGGAGGGTGGAACCCGAAAATACCAAATAAAAAACTACATCATCCTCAACTTTGTCCTCCTCAGCCAGCAACACTGTAACCACACAGTCGCCCTAGGAAAGGAAAGACAGAGCAAGCCTGCATTAGTCAGGTTCCTCCTGGGAGTCTACCTTCACAAAACATCAAATTTAGGGAAAAATCAAATGTATCATTTCTAGTAAGGTTATACAAACATAAACACTGAGCACTTGTGTGCCAGGAAGAATTGTAGGCACTGAGAATACAAAATGATCTGAAAAGAAGACCTCTGTGCTCCTAAAAGCTTACTTTTCAGTGGAGGTGGTCAGACAAAGGAGAAAACTAACAAGGTAACATTTGGGATATTTACTTGATGAATGGGTATTAAAAAGAAAGGAATCCAACCAAAAGAATCCAAAAATAAGGCCGAGAGGATGGAGGAGGCATATTAAACAGTCACATCCCTGTGCCCAGAATGCCCCTTGCCCAGAGCAACAACTCTGAATTCTACACCCCAGACATCGCTGCCAAATCCACCCATTCTGCAACAAGGACAGTCTCCACTGAGCCTGCCTGGACGAGTGCAAAGAGCATTCGTCTGGGCTCTGGGCAAGTCTGGGTTTAAACTCCACCCACTAAGACTTGACTCAAATCCTCTAACCCTACTTTCCTTGTCTATACAAATGGAGATAATACATTCTCTTCCTCCAGCTAATATATGAAAACTCTTGGAACATATTCTGCTCTCAGCCTACGATAATATTCTTAATCTACATGGATGGGACGGTCACTTTTCTACTAATCTGTTTCCTGACCATCTGGAATCCCTACCTTCTTTACCCAACCCTCCATCAAACCCTTGCAATCAGATCAGAAACTTGCCAGTACCGTTGCCATAACTCTGCAACCACTGAGAAGACATCTCTGTCATTTATTCACAAATATTCTTTCTAGTTTTTACAGGTTAGTTTTTTTTAATTGAGGCTACTGTCTAAATTAAATATAATCTATAAAATACAGTCCTAATTACCATCTTCCCAATCATAAACATTATACAATTCATGTTGTCTCCATAAACAAAAGATTTTAAAGCACCGAGGTTTAAAGCACTGGGGTTTAGTATTATCTAAATCTTAATAATGCACTATGAAAAAAAAGAAAAACAATAATGCACTATGGAAAAACCAATTTAGAGAAAGCCAGGCTACAATAGGGGAGAGAATTCTCATGCCTTGCAGTATTTTTTTCTTTTCCATTTTAACACCAATGAAGTCTATTAGAGAACCATGCCACCCTGTGGCCACAATTTACCAAGCCTGGCAGCAAAATGGAGCAGCAGGTAGAGTTCCATTAAACACCGCAAACCAGAAATCATAACATCAAACTTAGGACCAAGCCTATTAACAGAAATGCTCCAATAGGTTGATTCTGGAAACAGAGTTCAAAATATTTCCTAAAGCCTCAAAGGCCTATTTCTTCACTTATTCCCAGTGCTTTGTGTACATGGTAGGGGCTCAAATGTGCTCAGTGCAACACGTAAGAAGTCACAATGAGCAACAAATGAGCTGTGACTTACTACGTACAAATGCCGAACTGGAAAGTTCCAAAGCACCCTAACACAAGCAACAGCACAGTCGGTACAACAGAATCATCCCTGGCTGCAGTCGCTATTTAGAATTATAATGGAGACTCATGCCTAAGTCCTTTTCTTGGAAACATGTTTGAAAAGCTTAGGCTGGTAAAATTTTAATACCCGTTGGCGTGATAAACCGCAACCAGCTAAAATGTCTGCAGCACATGTGAGAAGAACAAACTTCTCAAGGTATCGAAATACCATTATAACCTGGAAAAAAAAACGAGAGCTCTGAAGTTTCATCCTTTAGACCACAGGCGGGCCCGCGGGCACAATCCAGCTCTCTGCTTGTTTTTATATGGCGCAAGAGCTCAGAAAGGTTTTTTACACTATTAAATGGTTGAAAAAAAAAAAATCTTTTAACATGTGAAAATTATCTGATGTTCAAATTTCAGCGTCCATAGGTAAAGTCTTACGCCAGGCCACGCTTCTGTACTATAATGAGCCCCTGAAGAGTTGAGCGGTTCCCTGAGACTGTATGGCCTGCCAGCCTAAATTATTTACACTGTGGACTTTTAAAGAAAAACAAAACAAAACAAAACAAAACATCTGGGTTTTGTTTTTTTTTTTTTCCACCTAGATAAGTATCCTGGAAGTCTAGGAATATATCTTCCTTCTCAAGATCAGGGATTTCCACATGAGACCCACTATCTTGCTAGAAGACTCTGTGCCCAAGATATTAAGTGATATCTGGGGCCTTCTTTTAATGGAGGACAGAGGAGATGGCTAACATCAACCTCTTTTCTTCACTCGCAAAATAAAGAAGCTTTAAAGCTCTCATAGCTTCAATGGTTTTCTTTTTAATGTTAAGTCAAACTACCCAAAATATTAAAGAGAAGGGACCCCAGAAGCCTCATTCACCTCAGAGCCACCTGAAATTCAGATTCCAAAGGCACCCGGGACGAAAGCACCTGTCTTCCCTGGAGGAGCACCCTCTGCCCTCCCAAAGTCACGGGAGCAGACAGTCAACACTGTCACTCTGCCATGGGCCACATGGCTCCGGTTTCACTGCAGGGACAGTGCACCTACAGTGATGCAGACGGGAGGTGCACGATTAGGCCAGTGCGGTGGTGCCTGAAAAGTAAGGATGAAAAACAGATCTAAAAAGAACTCTGGTTGAGATGATTGCTGTAACCACACCTTCCCTGAGGAATATTCCGGTACATGATTTTGTTGCTCATGGGAAGGACAAGCCCCAGGGAATGAACAGACAGATCAACCTGGCTACCCGGTTACTACGTCTGTCACGCATCTAACCACCACAGATGAACTTACTAACGAGGGCAATTTTCAAGACGTTCTTGAGTGAAGCCCCAGGAAGAGAGGTTCTACATCTCCGCTTCTCCAGTAAACCGAAGAAACAGAGTGCTCTCCTCACAACGGTATTTTCCATGCTTCTGCATTAATGGGAAATGTATTCCCGAACCTGACACTTTTTTGAATCTGGACTATTTCTGCTGACAGATGCCAAAAGAACTAATGGAAAAAGACAACCTATACCAGGCCCCATCTTGTTACTACTGGTGATCCCCCAAATATGAAGGCACCGTAGTCCTAAATGCCAGTCAGTCACTTATTTGCCAAGAAAAACAGAACTTTATATGGTAGCCGCAGTCTCAGTTCTCCCCATCTTTAACTCGGGTATATAGTAGACATACAGTAGTAACAGTACCATAATCACCTTTACATATTTATTAGTAAGTAACACAAGGGCACCTGCGTGGCTCAGTCGGTTAAGCGTCTAACTCTTGACTTTGGCTCAGGTCATGATCCCACGGTTCGGGAGTCCAAGCCCCGCTTTCAGCACAGAGCCTGCTTGGTATTCTCATTCATTCTCTCTCTCTCTCTCTCTCTCTCTCTCTCTCTCTCTCCCTCCCTCCCTCCCTCTCTGCCCCTCCCCCACTCACTCTCTCTCAAAAATAAACTTAAAAAAAATAAGTAAACAAACGTTTTTTTCCCCAGACTTCCAACCTGGAATTCAAAGAACAGATCTCCCTTTTCTAGATCAAGGATTTTCTCTTCCTAGGAGACCCATCGTCTTGCTGACAGACTCTCCAGGCCCCCAAGATCCCAGTTATGCCCGGGGCCTTCCTTTCACTGGGGACAGCATCTGGATCAGGAGGAAAATGGCACAGGGAAGGGCAAAGCAGGAGAGGGATGGGAGAGAGAAGATTACGGTGTGGGAATGGACAAGGCCTGGGAAACGGGGTGAGTGCTTATGAGGAGGATGGTGGAGGGCTGCCTATCAGAGAAAATCCTAGCCAAGTACAAAGCATCCCAGCTCGTGGCTAACATGGTGCCCGAGTTCAGCTGGCGAAAGATCAGTATTAGCACCACCTAGGGCGCCTGGGTGGCTCAGCTGTTGAGGGTCTGACTGTTGATACCTGCTCAGGTCGTGATCTGGTGGCCATGGGATGGAGCCTTGCATCAGGCTCCTCACTGGGTGTGGTACCTACTGGGGATTCTCTCTCTACCTCCCTCCCTCTCTGCCCATTTCTCTCTCCCTCTCTCTCAAAATAAACATTTTTTAACAATATATTATCACCACCTTAAGTCAATTTGTTTTCTAACTTTCAAATTTGGCTTTTAATGTATTAACATGCCATGGTGGGTAAGAGGATGATCTCTGGCTGAATCACCGCATGGCACGTCAATTTCTAACTGCTTAACCTCTTGGATATGTTAAATTCTCTGCTGTAAGAGAGAACAATCACACTTCCCTCATAAGGTTGTACGAATTAAATAAGTGATAAAAGTAAAGCACCTAGAGCAGTTCACGGGACATAATAACATGTTCAACAAATAATAATTGTAATCAATGTAATGCAGACGTAACATATAACGGATGTGACCAGTTATTATACTGTATTGTATATTTGAAAGTTGCAAAGAGAGTAAATCTTAAAAGTTCTCATCACCAGGAAAAAAAAAATGTGTAACTATGTGTGGGTGGATATTAATTCAACTCATTTTCATGATCATTTTGTAATCTATACATATATCAAATCATTATGTTGTACACCTAAAACGAATACCATGTTATTTGTCATTTATATTGTGGTAGGGTCCCCTCCCTAAGGAAAGAAAAAAAATGGGGGGGGGGGGGCTTCAAGGTAACCTGGCTATGCACATACATGATAACATCCCTCATGACCCTGTAACATGAGACCACTTAATCAGACTACATGTTTGTGTGTGTTACCATATATGGGAGACAAAAAAAATCGACAATGTATAAAAAACTATGCCACATGATGTTTGGTGCTCAGTTCTTCGGGTACGAGCCCAACTGAGCGGTGCCGGCAGGAATGAAGTTGCTTCCTGGAAAGAAAAGTCTGTGTCACGACTCTCTGTGCGAGAATCTGGCTACAGTATCTCAATAAGTAAAGAAATAATAGCTATTATTATTCACTAGAATGTAAGCACCATGAGAGCACATTTTATTCATTGTGATATCCCCTTAGTCTAGAATAGGAAGTAGCAGGTGCTCAAAACACACTTGAGAAGGAAGAAAACACCAAAACTTTATTAGCAGGTACCTATATCTAGGATGGTTGAAGCCAATTTCATAATGTACTTTGTGCTTTTCTGTTTTCCAATATTTTCAAATACGGATGGGTTCTTTTCAAAAGAAAAAAAAATCCTTATTTTTTAAATAGTCTGCTCACTTATAAATTACAAAAGGAAAATGAGATACCTGGTGGATATCACCTGAATCAAGTCAGCAAAAAAGGTAATGTTATAAATAATGAAACCAGCACCACTCCTGATGACACCCACAGAGGACAGAGCATCACTTACAGTGTCCCCAACAAAAATGCACAACCTCAATCCAGTCTTCAGTAGACATCACACAAATCCAAGGGAAGAGGACCTTCTATAAAGAAAACTGGCCAGTTACTCTTCCAAAATATCACTAATGAAACACAAAGACAGACTGAGTTAATGCTCCAGACTAGAGACTTGCCCACTAATGTGACACAGGATTCTGGTTTGGCAGCTGAAAGGCAGAGGTAAATTGCCATGAAGGGCATTATTGGGACAACTGGCAACATCTGAGGAAGGCTTACAGGTTTAACATTGTACCAGCATTAAAGGGCCTGGTTTTGCTAATTGTGCTGTGGTTATGTAAGAGCAATATCCTTGTTCTTAAGAAATACACAATGAAGTATCTGGGCTAAAAGAGCATGATGTCTGCAACTTACTTTAAAAAAAGACAGACAATGATTAAGCAAATAAGGCAGGATGTTACATTGAATCCGGGTTTAATGTAAATGGGATTTCTCTGTACTACACTTAACAATTTCTATGTAAATTTAAAATTCTTCAAAATACAACAAGATTTCCAAAAAAAACACTTCTCAAAAAATTTATATGTAATCAAATATTCAAAGTTAAAGGGGTACAAAAATTAAATTACATTCCTGAGACTGGTTTTTTGTTTTTTTTTACATACTGCAGACATATATATTTAGTAAAGATATTCTTGCAGGGTTCCGGAATTATGAAATTGTTAATAATAACTGCCTTTCATTCAAGAATCTTTTTTTTTTTATTTTTTTTTTAATGTTTATCTTTGAGAGAGAGAGAAGTGGGGGAGGGGCAGAGAGACAGGGAGATACAGAATCCGAAGCAGGCTCCAGGCTCTGTCCTATCAGCACAGCTGATAGCACAGAGCCCGACATGGGACTCGAACCCACAAACCGCGAGTTCATGACCTGAGCCGAAGTTGGACGCTTAACCGACTGACCCACCCAGGCACCCCTCATTCAAGAATCTTCAAGAAGTTTACAGGCCTTCCCAAATCAATTTCCCAGTTTGCCAAAATGACAAGAATTCTCCCTGATGTTCACAGGGGAAAGTGAAACAAAGGAGGTAAGTCATACAAAGTAAAGGTTGAGCATTAGTCCAAAGTATTATCTTTCCATGAGGTGTCCGTGATTATAGTATTGAAACAGTAATTCCAAAGTGAGTCCTTATACAATTCAGACACTTCTTTGCATTCATGCAATGAGCCTCATTCTCTCCTTTAAATACAAGAATAGGGGCACCTGGGTGGCTCAGTCGGTTAAGCAGCCCACTTCGGCTCAGGCCATGATCTCGCGGTCCGTGAGTTCGAGCCCCGTGTCGGGCTCTGTGCTGACCGCTCAGAGCCTGGAGCCTGTTTCAGATTCTGTGTCTCCCTCTCTCTCTGACCCTCCCCTGTTCATGCTCTGTCTCTCTCTGTCTCAAAAATAAATAAACATTAAAAAAAAAATTAAAAAAAAATAAATACAAGAATATAGGCAATTGACAGACCCCTTTGCCCAATCATTTCCTAAAGCAACCAAAGACTGACAGTCAGCTATAGTTTCTCCCTAGTCTGAAAAGAAAGTCTCTCCCTTGGAAAATCAGGGCAGCTGGTTTCCAATTTCATTAAAGGCTCACACAACAGAAGGACACCCAGGAACAGTGAGCATACCTAACGCTCAGCTCTTGGTCACTAAACACCATTCTCCATTAAAGGAACCAGGGTCACTCAAAAAAAGCGGTGTTTCCAGACCTAGGATCAGGGTACAGACACGATGAGCCTGGAACATCTTGTGTTTGACAGAAAATAAGGAAGTGCTCAATAAAGAAAAAAAAAAAAAAAGATGGTGACATGTTGCACACTGAAGTGGCTTCCTTGGCCAAATCTGGGACAATCTGAAGACCAAAACAATTAAAAACAGTAGCAAACTATAAATAATTAAAAAACAGGAAGTCATGAGTCTATAAGAATACCATATAAATGAATTAAACAGAGGAGAAGGGAGAATTCCGGAGTATGACAGAATGATGAAGCCTCACTGGTAGAGAGGGGGGTGCCAGAGTGCAAAGGGGTAAGCCCTTTGCAACCATAACAGTAAAAAGTGATTCTAGAAAAAATGATCAATTATCAATCTGGGGAGAAAGTCCAAGGAAGAAAAAGACATTTACGTTGTCTTAAATGTGTCTCCCCACAAACTGCTTTTTATTAAAGGGAGAAAAAACATGGTATTTATTCAGTGAAGAAATTCACCAATACTTTGACCAGGTGATCAAAATAAACATCCCAATAAAGACAGATGAACACATGTGCCTCCATGTGTGATGCTCTGAGAAGGACACAATGTGACCTATGTAGTGCTCTGACCAAGAATGCATCTAGCCGCAAGGAAACATCAGATAAATAAAAATAAGAAACATGCTTTTGAACAAAGGAAGGGATTACTGTATTCTTCAACACCGTCAATGACATAAAAGATCACGAAAGGTTGCGGCCATGTTCCAGGCTAAAGAAGGTAAGAGACATGACAACCAAAAGCAATGATCTAACCCTCCTGTGATTAGCTGACCCTTGGACAATCTCAGGGTTGAGAGCACTGACACCCTCCCCTGCCACAGACAAAAATCCACATACGACTTTGAACTCCCCAAAACTCAAGTACTAATAAGTGAGAACGCCCAGAGATCACTTTTTACTGCCATATGCAATTTCCTGGAGAGACCAACCGCTCACGTGGAGATGATAAGCCTCAGGCGGGGGTGGAAGCAGATACTGGCAACATTCAAGCTCACTGCACTCACTGGGACAGCACTAAGGGGTGGCTATGAAACTGCAGGATGATTAATTTCATTGTTATTATTTAACACTGCATTTTGTGTCTGTTTACATTTTTCTGAACTGCAAGTGACACCAGGTATGGTCTCCAAGTGTTTGCGAACCTACATTTGGATAAATTTTAACTGTTTACAGTAGATTTGTGTATGTTATGGTGGTAAACCATAAAATAGACTAGGATCTACAAATATTTTATGCATTCATGACACACGCAACTTCTTAATGTTTCAATATTTCTGGGCTACATGGTTCATCTGTGAGCTGTTTCAAATTATAGCAAATCTCTGAAAACTTTTCCAATGGGCTTACTGGAGAAAAAAATCTACATACACGTGGGTCCGTGCAAGTCAAGGGTCAACTATATATATTTCTCATTAGATGAAGCTTGTGGACAGCAAGAACTGTGTCCCTGCGTACAGTTCTCACAGTGCTTACCTAGCAACAGGAACTTTTGGCATACCCATATGAATAAATGTGGCAGAGATCAGCTCACACAGAATATTAATGGCAAGCCAAGTGATTCACACTTGGACCTGTGTAGGCAAGAAGGCAAAATAGAGCCTTGTGCGGTATGTACGGAAAGAAAACCGCGGGGAGAGGGGTGAAGGGTGACATGTTAACGGCAGCGAACGTTCTAGAAAGGTTTGTATCTGCAGCAGTATCCTAAAGAAGGAAAAAAGAGAACAGAGGCAAGGAAACCATATGTGTGGAAAACATTACAAAAACATGGTTTAAGGAAGCAAAAAAAAGTTTAAACTGCTATGGCAGTAAGATGATTTGAAAAGAAATACATATGAGAAAAGCATTCTGTTGAAAATAATTTGATGAAATATGGTAGCTGACTGTCTGGGGGCTGCACAAAGATAGGAAGAGAGTGGACATGAAAAGGGGTATCTCACGAGGAAAAATTGAGGGGGGGGCTAGGGGAATGAGTGAAAAAGAGGGCAATAAGCTGTAAATGTCAAGTTTCACAATTCAGCGGGATGGAAAGCAGACAGCATACATCCAGCAGGTGGTCGGCAGGTCAGGCGGAAGGAAGAGGTCTGGGCTGGGGAGCCAGACTCTCAGGTCCTGCACCCAGTTAAAGAGCCTTGAGCCCAGGCGAGAACCCCAGGTGACAGAGAGCCAAGGTCTAGACCCTTGTGTTAACGAGCCTCTGCACAACATACCATTTTCATCTACCTAGTCCTGTGCCTCAAACCCAGAAACAGGATCCTCTGAACCCCAGAGGAACCCAAGTTCAAGGGCCACCAAGAAAGAGGAGGAGACTTACCATGTTGCTCTTGTTAACGGCAGCCACAACTGAGCCTCTGCAGGGAAAACCTCAAGACATGTATTTTCCCGGGTCTTCCGGAGAGCTCATTTGCTAAACTAAAATAAATATCACTTCCTAGAGTCATGATACAGTTCATTTCCCACCAGCTAAAAATATTTCAGGTTTCTCTGTGTTAACCAGCTTGTTGTTAATAATACCCTCAGTAACTGCAAAAGCCTTTGAGGCAAAATACAACTGTTAATCTGTACTAATCTGGTAGAAAGCTACACTGAGTTAATGATCGTTCACGAACTTTCAAGTAACTTATTGCCATCAAATATACAAAGGACTATTATCCATTAGTATTGGGATTGTTTCTGAAATATGAATATTTGAAAATATGAATGTTAAACATTAACGTTGATATGTAAATGAGCCTTAAATGTTTGAAATTCCCTTTAGCATATTTTACTTTATTTCATTATTTTTTTTTACTGCTAGTATAAAATTTCTATTCCAGTCCATCAGGTAGGTAAGTGAATCAGCAGAAACATAATGAACATGAATCTGTACGCTGCCCTTCCTTCTGCTCTGTTCTCATCACCACTGCCTTGTCATTCATCTGTTCATGCTGAACAAGCACACAGTGCCTTCTGTTTAATATATTTTGCGTCTGCTACCCACCAGGTACTGGAATTATGAAAACTTCCTGGTGCCTGCCCTCCAGGAGCCTAGAGAGACATACACGCGGACAGGATGCCCTGTGGTTAAGTGCTATAACTGGCATCTAGGGGCAGAGGAGATGGGTACCCAAACTCTCCTTTGACGGGTATGATCAGGAAAGCTGCTATGGAGACACGGGTATGCCCAATGCTGCTCAAAGCTCAACACGGGTCATCTCCAGCAGGAACATGCCTTCTGAGAGCTACACCATTTACAACCGGAGGTGGAAAAGAAACTGGTACCCAGTTCACCTTTGCACATTCAGTATCTTGATATACAGGTGCTCAGTCAATGTTTGTTCGGTTGAACCAAAAACATTTCATCCTTCTAAAACACAAAACTTAAAATGTTATAAATAAGCAAATTGCTAAGCTTGCTTTGCTTATGCCTTCCTTCAGTCAACTGAACACTGGCTGGGCGCTTGGTGAGGCCTACGGAAGACATGGAAGGTACTGAGACAAGACAGATCTTGCCCCTTGGGGCTCAGAGTGCTTTCACGGAGTAAGAAGCCCAAAAAGCAAAGGCTGAAGCTGTATCAACAGCAGTGTGGGAAACCCAAGGATAAGGTGCTGCAGCCATCAGCGGCGGCCCAGGACGCCCCGCTCAGCAGGTCAGGGGAGGGAGGCTTCCCACCAGCCCATGTCAAACACAGGCCACTGGAAAATCCTCTCCTGCCTTTGTCACGTTCTGTTTGAAAGAGATGATGGTTGTAATGAGTGGACAGGGCTGACGTGAGGGAGGAGTAAAAGAGGCTACACGCTGAATCCAAAATCATTCTGGAAACATCTGTCAGATTTGAGAGTTTCTCAACACTAAATATAATGAAGCCAACAAAATATCATATACTGGCAAACCTCAAAGAAATATCAAACTTCTGTACTTCCATCTCTGGGAGCACCCCGAAGTGCCATTCTGTGGCCTTCTGTACACAGAAATCTACTTCAGAGGGGAACATCACAAACTTCGACTGTAGGAGGACACAGGGGTTACATTTGTGCTGCTTAATTTACCAGCCTTCTAGGCAAATAAAAGGCAGATTTCTAAGGCAGAGTTATGGCAAAGCAGCACCCCAAGAATCATTAAGACAAGAACTAACATAAATGTATGATGTCACCATCCAGCTAGAAAATAGAAGTCCTACCAGAAGAAAAAAAAAATCCCAAACCCCTCATCATTGGGCAGGGCAGTGCAACTTTAATGTTTTTTTTTTTTTTTAATATCCGTTCAAAGTAGCTAGTATGGTTTCAGAATAGCTAAGGTTTTCTGGGCAACTGGCATCATTACAAAATGGGGGGGGGGGCAGGAGCGTGGGCTCACGCACCTGCACATGCGCACACCTTCAGTTTTACTGCGTGCCCTCCATTTCTTTAAGCGAACCATGCTACTCTAACAGTATGTGCCACAGGATCGTGAAGTAGAAAAGACACGGGCTCAGGAATAAGAACAGAATCAGTTGCGTAATAGTTACAGACCTGATAAATAACCACTTGGAAGTTCAATCTGTTTGTCAGCAAAATGAATTCATTCATCACAATATTTACTGATCGTCAAACACTGTCAAGCAGTCTTAAGAACTATGGATTAAACTGAAATAGACAAGGCTGCTGGCCTCCTAGAGTTTATGCTGCAGGTAAGAAGATCCAATTATAAAAAGCAACATCAGGGGTAAGTTCTATTACAAAGAACAGGAGGGTCTGAAGGAGGGGCGAAAGGGTATTTCGGATAAGGTCATCAGGGAAGGCTACCACAGGAAGTCCTATCTGAGTGCGAACCTGAAAGAAGAGGCAAGTTCCAAGTGTTCAAGGCCAAGAGAATGACCAGTGCCAGGCAAGTATCAACCTGACACGTACAAGGAACAGCAAAGAAGGCCAGTCTGCGGGAGCAAGTGAATAAACGCTGGAGGGGAGAGGATGTTGGTCTGGATCTCAGTGTGATGCTGGGCCACTGGAAGGTTTTGAAAAGAGGGAAATCATCTTGATTTGCGTGTTAAAAGAATCCCTACAGTTCCCTCTCCTTGGAGTGACTTTACCCTTGGTCTGCCTAGCCAATTCCTACAAGCTTTGAACCAACATGGCCCATCTGAGGAGTGATGTGCCATCGTTTCTGCACAGGGAACACACAAGCAGGAGACAGGACATAAGGAGAGGCAAAGGATTTCGGCTTTGATACTCTAGTCCAAGGAGAACCATGGAAGGTTAACAACGTTATCTGCTCCACGTACTTTTCTATACGTGGTTGGAAGATCAAGTAAGGTAATCACAAAAAACTTTTATATAGCATTAATCATTATCCTTCAAGTGTCACCAGTAATGTCTTCCATCCCCAACCATCGTAGAGAAATATGAACTCCTCTGCTGCAGCTCTCTTGATTTACGATGCCTTTTTTCCTCACAGCACTTTTTACTATCTGACACATACATTTATTTATATATATGTACAATGTGTATTTATATATACACACACACACACACACACACACGTGTATGTAATCATATAAATTCTAAGAGTACACATGTATTTACATATTTCCCTGATTCCTCCCTTTCCTCCCAAGTATTATACAAGCTTCATGAGACCAGAGAGCATATTTGTTTTCTTCAATGCAACATCACTGCCTAAAAGTGTAAATGCCTGCTTTAAGTGCTCAGTAAATGTTGGATGAAATAATGAATAAATGAATTCCTAACTGGATTCTCTTCCTATAAACAATCCACCTCTCTTCAATTCATTTCAACACTTAAGACACCTGGATGAGAAATTAAAAGAACTAAAATCTAATGATCTCGCTATGCCAACTTTTTAGGTCAGTGGTTCTTGAAACGTCTTTTAAAAATAAAACAAACAAGGGGCACCTCAGTGGGTTGAGCATCTGACTCTTAAATTCGGCTCAGGTCACGATCCCAGAGTCATGGGATCGAGCCCTGTGTTTGGCTCCATGTGAACACCGAACCAGCTTGAGATATTCTCCCTCTCTCTCTCCCCCACTCCCCTCTGCCCCTGCTTGTGCTCCCTCTAAAAAATAAAAATAAAAATAAAAATAAGGCAAAAAAAAAATTACTGAGCATAGAACTAAAGCTCAAAAGGACCAGTGACAAGAAGAGAATATAGTAGCATCATGCCTATTTATTTAACCAAGGGGCTTTACCCTTATCTGTCTCTTAAGTGGAAAAGTATTCAGATACTCTCCATTCTCCTCAGAAGAAAGCCCACGTGCCAGACTGGACAGCAAAGCTGTCTGTTTATAAAGCTTTCCTTAAAAGGCGCCTCAAAGTACCTCAAGTAACATAACAGAAATCCACTGAGAAATGTAATGACTTTTGGCATAAACTAAATTCATTCCATATACATGGAGACTCTGGCTGATTTCAAGGCTAGAAAATATTTAACAATTTTATTGGACATTTAAACTTAATTTTTATTTCAACCAGGCTAACCTTTTGCCAGATGAAGACAGAGGTCAGTGAAATCCCTATAACCTGCTTTCTTCGTTCTTAATCACACGTGTATATTCCAGCCAGAAGCATCCCCCTTCCCAATGCAAACACAAAACTATCATTTTAAGTACTACTAATAATAATAATCAAAACCCATATGTCTTCCAGCCTCATAATTTTGCAACACTAAGATTATACACAAATTCTTAAAGGTTTCCTTCCAAGCACCGCCTTTTTGGTCCATTAAACCAAAACCAGCAGGTGGCGCTCAATAACCCTGCTGAGTTCCCTGTACACAGGAGTTTGTTACAGACTCTTCTCACCAATGGGGAAGAATCTTGAAACTTCAGCTGGAAAAGAAATCAAATTACAAAAAAAGTCTGAAAATCACTGAATATATATATAGTCTCCTTAATGGCAAGGGTTCCTTAAAACAAAGAGAGTTTTTGAAAACTCGGAGTATATGAGCTTTTCGTTTCAGTGCTCAACCCTGCCTCTCAGACCATTCTCATTAGGCAAAACTAAATTGGTCAGAGGGTGTTGGCTGGTGGCTTACAACACACACACACACACACACACACACACACACACACACCCCTCTCCCTCCCACAAATGTTTCACAACTCTCTGGAACAGCTACAATAATCACACCAACACTTAAAGAGACAGTCTCCTCTTTGCTGACGAACAGGTATTTGGATAAAATGAGAGAACGTAAGGATTTTTATTAATTCTTGATGGAAATCTATTGAAAGAACTGAACGGAGAGGATTAGATAAGTCAGTCTCTCTGGCTCCCTATTCCTCCCTCGCTCCCCCAGAGCAGGCTGAAGTGGGGAGGGGCATTCTGTCAACTTCAATCTACCAGCTCGACTTCTGTCCTCACACACTCACACACTCACACCAGAACACACCAAGGTGTGTACGTCCCAAGTCTTTCCACTTGGCCACGGGGCTCCCTTTACCTGCCTAACCTCCTGTCACCTGACGACGACAGTAAGATGATTGCAGTAAAGCATGAAACAAGAAAGACAGTGACTTTTGTTCCCGGGTGGATACCTGGTCTCCTTCCTCAGGTGAAAGGCTTCCTCACCTGACCTAACACAGCACGCCTCACCCACTGCATGCAGATCGAGACTTCCTCCAACTCCCTGAGCCTGCCCCGTGTGGGCAATGGGCATGTGCGTGGGCAATGCCTAGGGAGGGGAACCCAGGCGGTCAAGTTCAACCACACCTGGTCCCATCTCATTCCTAACCCAGCATACAACAAACCACAAAGACCAATGGAGAGAGATTCAAAGTTGGCAAGTGGGACACTATCTATTACATCAAGACTGAGAAGGGAAGCTTCCGGTACAGAATGGGAGGCACTGCTTTGGGAGGTAAGACCACAGGCTTTGCAATCCCAGGACAAGGAAGACCTGCTTCACTCGTTACTAGCTTTGTGATGCTTGTAGGGACTACCTCAGACCCTTTTTGGAAACTGCTAGATTGTAAACTCCATGAGGGTGAGACTGTGTCTACTATATTCACATATCTGCATGAAACAACAGTAACACCTCTTTCCTCAAGTGCTGACCGAATGCCAGTGCGGTTTTCAGGTCTTCCGCTGAGCAGGTTACCATTTAACACCCTCAACAACTACATAAAGTGTATGCTGGTATCTGAAGAAGGTATGCTAAGTATCTAGCATACAGCGGGCACAAAATAAATGTTCCCATTCATTCCCGATAAAAACACCCCCACACTTCAGAATCTCCATGTCTTTACTTTTCTTTACAACCACTGCTGGTTGAAAGATTCTTTTTCAAAGAAAGCCAAATACAGTAATAGATTTTACTATTTTTTGGTTTTATTTAATTATGGGTGAAGAATTTTAACTAGATGGCAAAATTGGCTTTATAAAAAGCCCTCTGAGAAAAAGCAGTAACAAGGGAATATAGAAAGAGTAAAACATTTGATTAGTTTTAAAGGTAAATTATAAAGATTTCTTAAAGCTGGTTAAGCTTTTTTATTTTTTAACGTGGTTTTTTTTGAGAGAGAGAGAGACAGAGAGAGAGGCAGAGAGACAGAGACAGAGCACAAGTGGGGGAGGCACAAAGAGACAGGGAGACTCTGGGCTCTGAGCTGTCAAGCACAGAGCCTGAAGGAGGGCTCAAACTCACGAACTGCGAGACCATGACCTAAGCTGAAGTCAGATGCTTAACTGACTGAACTGCCCAGGCGCCCCAAAGCTGGTTAAGCTTTCTAACTGATAAGTCTACTGTATTTAAAAGCCATAAAGATAATAAGAAAAAAAACGTCATCATTTCAGATGATAGTAACATTTTTCTTGTCCAGCACTGCTGGGTAAGATTCACATAAACATCCAGTTTTTTTTTAAAGTTTTCCTTTAAAAAAAATTTTTTTAATGTTTATTTTTGAGAGAGAGGCAGAGCGTGAGTGCGGGAGGAGCAGAGAGAGAGGGAGACACAGAATCCGAAGCAGGCCCCAGGCTCCGAGCTGTCAGCACAGAGCCCGATGCAGGGCTCGAACCCACGAAGCACGAAATCATGAGCTGAGCCGGTCGGATGCTTAATCGACTGAGCCACCGAGGCGCCCCTAAAAAAGTTTTCCTTTTAAAGTGTCAAAATTTTAAAAAGGAACAAATAACGTTTATGAAAATCTATCGAAGGTGCCTTACCCATTTCCCAGCCTTCTTAAATACGGACAAGGTAGGGTGGAAATGTCATCTGAGTATCTACATGTGCTAAGAGCTTTACACATGGGGACAATATTTAACTGGTAAAGAGTGAACGATATATGTGAAGTATATCTCAAAGTAGCTGGTACTCAGCAAAAGGATTCGAGAAGTGCCAGGTACGCACTCGTCACGATGAGCACTGGGTGATGCATGGACGAAACTGAGAATCACTATACTGTATACTGTATGTTAACTACAGTGGAATTTAAATTTTTTAAAGTGCCATGTTAAACATCATATTCAATCCCCACAAAACTCTGCTGAATTTTACAGATGAAGGAGCCAAGGCTCTCCCAGCTGGTTAGTACTGGAGCAGGAATTTAAACCCACATCCTCTTGACTCCAAAAAGAATCACTTCTCTCTCTGAGGACGCTCAAAGTGTCGCCCCAGGACCAGTAAGCACCACCCAGAAACTGACAGAAATGCAAGTGTTCAGCCCTGCCCCAACCTGGCACATCAGAAGCTCTGGGGCCGCGGCCCCATCTGTGTGTTCATGAAGCCGCGGGGGATTCCCATGCACACGCAAGTGTTGGAACCAGGAGGCCCCTGCACTACACTCACCCGGAGCAATTATCACAGGTCTCCTGTCTGCCCCTAAATGGTTCCCCTTCTTCCCAACTAATTCCACTTTTCAGTGTCTCATTCTTTCTTCCACAATCCATCAACACCCTTATTTTACAAGCCCTGGGCAACAGCGCACTTCCCACACCAGGCAGGCGAACGGCAGACACGCAGCGGCAATGTAATGACACCGGGGGCCCAGGCTCCTGAAGCGAGAAAGGCCTGGTAGAAACTCCGGCTCGATCACTGGCTAGCCGCATGACCTCAGCAAGTGAATGAAGTTCTCCAGCCCTGCTGCCTCCTCTCTAAAACACAGAAAACGATACTAATGGGGCTGTCAGGGTGAGGAAAGGAGAAAACGGATGCAGGAGATAGAGCACAGTGACTAAGTACTAAAAGGTGCTCAATAAACGGAGGCTTAACGATTACCACTTTAACACGACACGCATTTCTGCCACCCTCTGCTGCATACAGAACCACCACACCCCCAAATCGACAGGAAGCCTGGGGCCAGCAGCCCAGCGCACCACTTCTTAAAACCCCTGTTTTTGCCTCACAGTCAAAACAGTCAAGAAGACCTACTTCTAATTCTGAGACTTAGTCAGACATGAACAACATACAACCATGCCCGCAGATGTGCCAACATTAAAATAACCAATTTCACGGAGATCTGGAAAATGGAAGATTTGTGGAGGAAAGATATTCACCAAGAGAAATACCCATACTAGTAGCTTCTTAATAGCATGCCGCCTGGAACCCCAGAACTACACAAGACAGGATGAACTAGGCAGTGTTGGCAAAACCTAATCAACTTGACTCAAGAGTAGAATGTTCCAGAATGCAGGAGGTGACCAAGAAGGAATTCACAGTCACGTGGGTAGGTCAAGATCACCCCTGGCCTCTAACTAGGTCAAGAAGATGACAGGAATGGTAGAAAATAAGCCCACAATCAGACTGCTGGCTCTCATGGACCAAAAAAGGAATGTACCAATGCCTTAGGAGTAAGATAAAACTCACATTTCCTTCTGTGGACATAACAAAGAGAGACAGCTGAGAATTCCACCACGGCTGCCAGATGCTCGGTGTATCAACCCGGGGTCAGCAGATAATCTGAACACAGAGCTCTGTGAGGGGCTCCAAGGATGCACGACGCCAACCGCTCTTTCCAAGTTTAAAAAGGAGTAAACAAGCAAACAAACAAACAAACCCCTCCCCCACCAGAGTACAGATGGCATTCTCTGTACTCAAGGATAAAGACCCTGAGTTACAACCTCCACATCAAAGAAATCAGAATCTGTGGAGGAGAAAGGTGTAGTCCTGAGAAAAAGGAATAAAGAGGCGTATCATCGGTCCGTTAATCAATCAAAAAATTAGCATCCCTTCCAGGAGAATGGAGTTTCTACATCCCTGTTGATACAAATACATTCCTACTGTTCTATTTGGTTGGAGCTATTTATGGATTTCTGAGCTACAGATGCAGGGGGCTGGCTTTGTAAATCTACCTAACAGTCTCGTCTCAGATGGCAGAGCAAATTCCAAAGACAGCAATGGAAATCTTTAGTCTTATAATGAATAGACTAGACCTTTAAAATATCAATCTTGCTGCCTCAGTTCCCCATCTGTAAAATAATTCTCCTAATTCACAGGTCTGTCAGGCCAACAGAATGAGATCAGGAGAGAAAGAGGCAAACAAGAGAGTTCCAATAATAGCCCATACACAGCATGCAAGTATCAAACCATGTGGGCCGAAATTCAATTTTTCACCAACTGTCAGTACCAAGTTCCCATCTCCGGGGTCAAAGTCAAAGTAAAGTGCTGCCTCTGTCACTGGTCCCAGGTCACAAAGCCACCTGTGTGGTTTTACCTTCTGGCTAAGGATCTGCAGTGGCCTTCCTACTGAGGTCGTGAATCTGACCCCCAGAAATCTCATCTTTGGCTAGTGAGACATTTATAACCATCCACGCAGAGGGCAAAGTTCTCTCCCAAACAGCTTCAATTCTATGTAACCAAAGGCTCGGAGAACTTGTAACGTGCAAGGTACCATGACAGAAGCTAAAGTTAAAACGAGAGCATAAAAACAATTTAAGTGCAGTCTCTGCCCGCAAGGTGCACACAGCGAAGGAGAAAGGGCCGTGTAAACAAAAGCACGTCCGCTTCAAGTGTTTGAGGGGTCTTTTAGAACGTGTGGACAGAGGAGCAGGGGGCACAAGCAGGAGTGGCAGATACTCAGGAGGGTGAGAGTTCAGGAAGGGCTCCATAGAGACAAGCCAAAAGGAACGAATCCTGAAAGACAAACCCTTTCCCTCGTGTGCGTCAGGAGTGACCGGGAGGGTCTGCTGTGCTGCAAAGAGGAGAGATGCAAAAACTTGTTTCCGCATGGCTGGAGGCCAGCACACGGAATGGAAGGGGTTTACCTGAAGCATCACCGACTCGGCCTGGGCTCCACAGCTGGGGGGGTTTTCAACTCCCAAAGGCTGACTTCAAAACAGTTTTTATTTATGCGGCCCAAAATTCAGGTGCGGAAGCCTGTCCACGCCTCATTCCCAAACCCAAGCACTCTGACCAGTTCCATTTGCATCCTGACCTGCTCTGCTAACTACCTACAAGAGATCTGGCCTTGATTACTCACAACCACACAAGGAAGAACTCCTGGGAAACCCAAATGATGTAAAAATATTGTGACACACAATGTGCAGCATTAACTCCCTTAACTGAAAATCACTACTACCTCTGCTAAAAGGTAACCAGCCCTGTGTTCAATATTACACACCTTGGTATTTTTTTGAGTCAACAATCTAGCAATAATTTACTCAGGAATCTACCATAGATCCACCCTCTGAAATAACAGCCTACTTAATGCGTGTAATTTCCCATGTGCCTTCAGAGTCAATCGTGGATGATGGGTTAACGGTCAGCCATGCGGAAAGCCCTCAACCTACCCAAACTGCCCCAATTCATAAGAAAGGGGCTTTTTAAACTATCCTGTTGGTTCACTTGGCTCATGCTTAAACGCTGGGATGCATCGGAATAATCTGAAGGGCTTATTAAAAAAATGGCTTGTTGGGCCCCATCATCACACATCCAGATGTAGCGGGTCTGGGGTAGGGCCTGAAAACCTGCACTTCTAACAAAAATCCCTAGCGATGCTTATGTTCCTGGCTGGCGACCACACTCTGGAAAAGCAATGCTCTACAACAATCCAGCTGGAAGTCAGTCCGGGTCACCCCACAAACCAATTACTGCTGTCAATAAACAATCTGTAGGGAGTTTGGATCTTACATTGGACAAAAAGATGGCAAGTGGGATTCAGCGTTAAAGACAACGTGTACATGCAGAATGTGATAGAAGCACCAGGCTTCGAGCATGGGGGTCAGGAGAAGGTAGCACCGCTGTGAGGAACTGAGAGTGAAACCATCCTGACCTGTACATCTCAGATGAAGGAGCCAGAGTTTTGAGTCTGAATCCCTGCTTCCCCTCTTACTAGCTTTGCTCCTTCATCTAGAACGCGGGTCTCCCGAGGGTGAGGAGACCACGTAGTGACCATAATGGAAGGCGCTCAGTAGCTCCGCCTTCCCTT
>NC_080788.1:11652653-11680153 GCF_028018385.1 Neofelis nebulosa
AGTAAGATGGATTATACACACACACACAATGTATATATATACACACAATGTGTGTATGTATATAATGTATACACTGTGTATATATATACAAATATGTATGTGTGTGTATATATATATATATATACACACAATGAAATATTCAGCCATTAAGAATGAAATCTAGGGGCGCTGGGTGGCGCAGTCGGTTAAGCGACCGACTTCAGCTCAGGTCATGATCTCGCGGTCTGTGAGTTCCAGCCCCGCGTCAGGCTCTGGGCTGATGGCTCAGAGCCTGGAGCCTGTTTCCGATTCTGTGTCTCCCTCTCTCTCTGCCCCTCCCCCGTTCATGCTCTGTCTCTCTCTGTCCCAAAAATAATAAAAAACGTTGAAAAAAAATTTTTTTTAAAAAAGAATGAAATCTTGCCATTTGCAACAACATGGATGGAGGTAGAGATCATGCTAAGTTAGAAATTTAAGAAACAAACAAAAAAAAGAAGCAAAGAAAAAGAAGCCAAGAAACAGACTCTTAACTACTAAGAAAAAGTGGATAGTTACTGGAGGGGAGGAGGTGAGGGGATGGGTAAAATACATGATGGGGATTAAGAAGTACATTTGCTGTGATGAGAAGCATGTGATATATTAAATTGTTGAATCACTATTTTGTACAACGGAAACTAACACTATGTTTACTATACTGGAATTAAAAATTTTTTAATGTTACAGTAAGATTTAAACATTTAATGTAAATTTTACCATTAAACAAAAATATCAGAAATGTAAACAGGTATTAAACTCTAGGTAGTGGGTGTACATACTTAAGTGACTGAAGGTGGAATGTACAGATGCCTAAATTCACTCTTGAGTGCCCCACCCACCCACCCCCCGCAAAAAAAGATGGATCAATGGATGGGCAGAGAGATTCGATATATAGAACAAGTATAGAAAAAAATTATAGAAATTAGATGGTGGGTATTTACTGTGAGATTTTTAGGTTTATGTTTGAGGTTTTTTCTTAAGAAGATTTTAGAAAACTGACTGAGCCACCCAAGTGCCCCTTAAGTGTCCAACTCTTGATTTCAGCTCAGGTCATGATCTCATGGTTCATGAGTTGGAGTCTCACATTGGTCTCGGAACTGACAGTGCAGAGCCTGCTTGGGATTCTCTGTCTCCCTCTCTCTCTACCCCTCCCCTGCTCACTCTCTCTCAAAATGTAAAAATAAAATAAACATGAAGGAGAACATTTTAGAAGAAAATAGGTCTATGCTCTTGGCTATAGAAAGGTTGGTCCAGAATTTGGCAATGCAGAGCTTGCTTGGCAGCTCATAATGATTAGCAATCCAGGCTCTTTCCATTCTGTTGTTCTGCTTTCCTTGCATGCCACCTCATGGCCCATGATGGCTGCTAAATCACTCAGCATTTCATCTGTATTCCACCCAGTAGACACTCCTAGCATTCCAGCAATTCTTTCTGGTCTCTTGTGCGCCACTATCTTCTTCTTTATTAAACATTCAACCCTGCATTTTTTCCCCTCTTCTGAAAAATATCCTTTCTTTGACCTAACTTCTTCCTCTGTTATAAGCTTCCAGCCCATTTCCTTGCTCTCCTTTACACAAAACTCTTCAACCAACAAAGGTGCCTATGTTTGCTGTCTCGGATTTCACAGTCCTCAGCTTGCATCAGCAGCATTCAGGACAGCCAGTGACTCCTTCCCTTCATATGGTTTCCAGGACACCACGCTCATGGTTTTCTTCCTTCTTATTTCCCTAGCAGCACTTTCTCAGTTTCTTCTTCCAGTGTCTCATGTTAGGCTGCCCCAAAGCTCAGTCCTTGGACCTTCTCTCTCCGCCAGCCAATCTGGTTTCCAAGGATATAATACTATCCATTTGTTTATGGCTCTCAAACTTACATCTGCAGTGAGCTGCTCTCCCAAACTCCAGACTTGTATATCCAACTCCTATCTGACCATCACTTGCGTATGTAATAGATATACTTGGTCTTCCCCAGAAAGCTTTTGTTTTGGACATGTTGTGGGTAAGCTCAGTTTCCCCTATCTTGGTGTGATGCCAGCTCCATATTCCAGATGCTTGGGCCAAACAGAATACAGTCATCCAATTCCCTCTTTTCCTCATACCCAATCCATCAAGAAATCAAGCTGGTTCTACCTTCAGATATGCCTCTGATCTGGTCTCTTTCTGCTGTCTCCTTGCTGCCACGCTGGCTCCAATTACTACAACAGCTTTCTAACTGGTTCCCTCCTTCTGTCTTTGTCCCACAACAGTCTATTTGTGTAACAGAGCAGGCAAACTAATCCCTTTAAAATATAAGTCAGATGACATCACTCCTCTGCCCAGAACCCTGCATGGCTCCCCACTTCTCCAGGGTAAAAGCTGAAGACATTCATTGACCTATAAGGCTTTGTGAGGCTTGGAACCCTTTATTGCCTCTGTACCCCACTCACTCCTTGTGTACCAACTCCAGCCACACTGGCCTCCTAGGGGTCCCTGGAACATGGGAGGCACACTCTAGCCTTGATGCCTGTCACTGGCTATTCCTTCTGCCTGGAATAGCCTTTTCCAGATTTCTCCCTGGATAATACCCTCTCCTCCTTTAAGTTTTTGCTCAGATGGACCCCAAGCACCTGGAACAGTGTTAGTACTGAGACCAATGCACACTGTAAGTAAATAAAGCACACAGAACTGCATGGCCAAACCTCCGCAGATCCTCTAACTAGCTAATCTTACATTCTCCTTTAACCTGATACATTTCTTTCCTCTAACAAAAACAGATTTTTCCTCAGATCAACCCTACACGACCCAACAAAGATCTTTTATTTCTCCTACCAGGCTTAGACTTATTTGAAAAAGAAACACTGTAAATCCATTCCTACATCAAAGGTTTGTGATCAGGGAGGCTCTATACTCAGGAAGCCAAAAACAGAAAAGGGTGTTGCTCAATAACCCATTAATCATCCCTAGAATGGTCTCTATTTAGAATGGAAACAACCTGAAACAAAAACAGCAATGAAAAGGAATAAGCCATCATTCCTAACCCTGCTTAGTTTCTAAGAAATTAAGTTCAGATCTTAGTATTCTACTTTTTCCCTTCTCTCCAGACCTTGTGGGCTTATCCTCCTCTTAAGCATTTGCCTAAAGCTAACAATAACAACCATCTGTTGCACCAGAAGGATAAAGGATAACGACAATTTTGGCACTTGTTCCAAGCAGCTAAGATCCAAGGTGCACTCACATGGGTAGCATCTCCAGGCCCAGCCAGCCACCCCCATTTCTGTACTACCACTGCACTGTCCTGTGGGCAGGCATCTAGCCCCAGAGTGTATCCAGGACAGAAAACTCAGGTGGTTCTCCAATGGGGAGTTGCCTGCAATCTAGGCATCTTCATTGTGTGGAGCCCGTTCACAACTTCTGCGTAACTTGGAGGTGTGGGGAGTCTCCAACCTTGCCCCCAGCACGTATTCATTGGTCAGCTTTTACAGGAGATGCAACTGTTGTTCTATTTGTAATCACTAGCAGTTAAGGAAGGGGTAAAAATAAGCCGGGTCTAGATTTAGACACAGTACAAGTCTAATGCCAGCCATTAACTGTATCAATTATGGTGTCATGGTAGGCAGAGAAAAACAAAGGAGTTTTGACGGCAAATATAATACAAAAGTCAGAAAGGTCTGGTGAAGCACATATCCATTTATTGTTAGTGCTGCTATTGTTGGTAATTCGTTAATTGAATTATTTTTTACTGAGTCATCTTTCCAGTATCCCTTTAGACAGTATCAGGCAATTTTCCTGGTTAGCTGGGCAAAATGAGGGTGTGTGTGTATGTGAGTGTACCATTTGTGTTATGGCATGAAGACCACTCAAATTAAACATAAGGCAGGCTGTTTCCTAGCTCCTCCAGCTCAAACAAGAGAGAGTAACTCTCTCCCAGAGCACCATCCCCTGCGTCAACGTCAGTTCTCCTAGGACATAATGAAAGAAACCAAAGGACTTTATGAAAAGCTCTCTGAACTACTTCACACCCCATGCAGTCTTGGTGTGGGTGAAGCATGGTGTTCCTACTGCAGGTATCATAGCAGTTCAGCAAAATCCAGTAAGTCAGATTCATTCCAAAGGTCCAATATTACTGATTCATCTTATCCTGTTCTTACCCAAATTGACATTTTCCCATGAACCGCACTTAAAGAAACATTACAAAAAAAAAAATTCATTTTGAAAGAGCAAGTGAGCAAACCCACAAGCGGGGGAGGGGCAGGGAGATAGAGAATCCTAAGCAGGCTCAGCGCTGTGAGCACAGAGACCAGTGTGGGAACTGGACTCACAAAACGTGAGATCATGACCTGAGCTGAAACCAAGAGTCTGAAGCTTAACCAACTGAGTGACCCAGCTCAGGGATGGGGAGAGGAGGGATAGAGAGAGAGAAGGGGACAGAGAGAGAGAGAGAGAGAGAGAGAGAAGGGGGACAGAGAGAGAGAGAGAGAGAGAAGGGGACAGAGAGAGAGAGAGAGAGAGAAGGGGACAGAGAGAGAGAGAGAGAAGGGGACAGAGAGAGAGAGAGAGAGAAGGGGACAGAGAGAGAGAGAGAGAGAGAGAGAAGGGGACAGAGAGAGAGAGAGAGAGAGAGAAGGGGACAGAGAGAGAGAGAGAGAGAGAGAAGGGGACAGAGAGAGAGAGAGAGAGAGAAGGGGACAGAGAGAGAGAGAGAGAGAGAAGGGGACAGAGAGAGAGAGAGAGAGAGAAGGGGACAGAGAGAGAGAGAGAGAAGGGGACAGAGAGAGAGAGAGAAGGGGACAGAGAGAGAGAGAGAGAGAAGGGGACAGAGAGAGAGAGAGAAGGGGACAGAGAGAGAGAGAGAAGGGGACAGAGAGAGAGAGAAGGGGACAGAGAGAGAGAGACAAGGGGGGGAGAGAGAGAGAGAGAGACAAGGGGGGGAGAGAGAGAGAGAGAGAGAAGGGGACACAGAGAGAGAGAGAGAGAGAGAAGGGGAGAGAAAGAGAGAGAAGGGGACAGAGACACAGAGAGAGAAGGGGACAGAGACACAGAGAGAGAAGGGGACAGAGACACAGAGAGAGAAGAGGACAGAGACACAGAGAGAGAAGAGGACAGAGAGAGAGAGAGGGGACAGAGAGAGAGAGAAAGGGACAGACAGAGAGAGAGAGACAAGGGGACAGAGAGAGAGAGACAAGGGGGGAGAGAGAGAGAGACAAGGGGACAGAGAGAGAGAGAGAGAAGGGGACAGAGAGAGAGAGAGAAGGGGACAGAGAGAGAGAGAGAAGGGGACAGAGAGAGAGAGAGAAGGGGACAGAGAGAGAGAGAGAAGGGGACAGAGAGAGAGAAGGGGACAGAGATGGTGGGGGGGAGGGGAAGAGACCACAGGGGGGTGGAGGGTGGGGGGAGAAACAGAGAGGGAGTCAGAGTCCCAAGCAGTCTCCACTCTGCATGGAGCCTCATGACAGGGCTCAATCTCACCATCCTGGAATCATAACCTGAGCCAAAAATCAAGAGACACTCAACTGACTGAGCCATCCCAGGTGCCCTTCCCCACTCCTTACCTGTTCTTAACAGCAGGTAATAGAATTTAACCCATCTGAGAATGAGAAGGAATTGGGTTGGGGGAGGCAGTGAAGGATCAAGGAAGAGAGTAAGGAAGGAGGATAAAAGAAATAATCTAAGGAACTGATAAGTACATTTCTTATAATCAGCTGGTACCCAACTAGAAGCTCAGCTTTCTTCACTGTTCCATTCCTAATCAATGGCTGGCTTGTGCTTGGTCACTGCTAGGGCTCAAGTACGGCTCATGTGACAGTGGTCAGCAAACCTTTGAGCTGCTGCAGTGCCAGGGCATGTCTGAGCTTAATTGCCAGGGGGAACACCATAGAGCCCACAGTTTCTGCACAACAGCAAAGGTTGTTCTCCAGTCCAAATGACCAACACTCCCATCACAGCATCACAATGGTTCAAGGGACGCACCAGACACTAGGATGTACTATCAGACACAGTCATACTTTCTGTGGAATAAGAAAATGTAGATAAAACAAGCTAAAGGAGAGGTATACAAACCCTTAAGAGATTTTGTTGCTCAAGGCTTCCACGTAAGGTGTGGGTGCTGAGCAAGCTTGGATGGAGAGAGAGAATACTCTACAATGGACACTGGCCAGACCAGAACAGCTGGTGTAGGTGTGAAGTTCACATGGAATGGATGGTGTGAGACCATGAAGACCAAAGGTGATCTAAACCGGCATATAAATGTTTCTTCTGTAAGCTCTTTATATGTTTTTTCTTCTGTGAGTGCTTCTCATCTTATTAAGGCCTCTTACAATCTGTCCACTTCAACCATTCAGCATAAACTGATTTGTAATAGGAGTGTCCTCTCTGTCCCATGTGAACACCATGCTTCAACATTACCCGTGCCCCACATCTGTAGTTCCCTCCTGCCTGATCAAATCTTCCCTCTAAGGCCCAGTTGAAGAAGCTTCTACCCCATGAAACTTCGTCTCACCTCTGAGTGGATGGGGGCACTTGTGGTCTGAGTCATCATTTCCCATTTGATTATACATTTGATACTATCCTATTATGCCACCTGTGATGTGTTCCCCAACAAAACTATATTCTTTTCAAATACCAAAACGTTTATTTGTGCCCACACCAAACCTGACACAGGTGTGAACTCATGGTAGAAAAATCAGTGGAAGAGTACTTCAATTGTTCCTAAGTTTAAAGTCAGCATGTAGATTTAAAAGGGTTAAATCAAACAACCTCCCCTCAAACCAAGACTTTTAAATCACATGTAGATCTAAAATTATTTTTTTAAAAAGGCAAGGTAAGTAACAGAGCTATCCGGTCATTTGGAAGCCAGTGAAGGATAAAAATTATACCAGCAATGGCCTCAAGTTGCAGAGACAATGTAGTTACAGGAAAAGGAAGGAGGGGCAGGAAGGAGGGCAAGATTTTTTTCCAAATTGACCTTTAGAAAGCATTCAAAGGATGCCGAGAGAAAGCTAAGGATGACAGCAGACAGCAAGCTAGGTGCTGCCTTATAAACTAAAAGGATGACAAGAACAATAAGCACTAATTTTGAGAGAAAGAGTATATGAAGGGGCATAACATTAAGGACAGAGAGAGAAGAGCCCTGGGCACAGGGCCATGAGAACTATATTCCATCCTGACAGCTTTCTTAGACAAAAGATGTAGGTAAAGTAGAAGATAGGTGGAGGTGAACAAAACCATCTGAATGATCAGGAAATTCACAAAGCATATAAGGAGTCACAGAAGAGTATTTATAAAATCTCTCATGATCTACCTTGATCACTCTGAATCAAACCGTAGTCCTTCCAGTTTTAGAACCATATACAATATTTTTAGGACACAGTGTGCCTGGCACTTGATACACTACCTTGAAGTGGTACAAGAACCTAACAATGTCAGCAGTATTCTTATTTTACAGATGAGGGTACAAAGGCTCAGAAAATTAAAGCTATTTGCTTATTCATCCAAACAATGAGTATTATTGTTGGATTACTTTGTTCTGGGAATAGCGTCTTAGTGGAGAGAAATACAGCAAGGACCTATTCTCATAAAGCTTGTATTCCAAAGCCCATGGTCCTATAGCTACACAGTACCCACAACTGAGACTCAGACTGATTCCAAACCTCTATAACAGCCACTTTTTACTCTCTACCCTAGCAAAGAAGACCTACAAATGTTTTTCTTTTCAGACCCATCATAACATAACATGGTTTTAAAAACGTTTTGTCTCAACATCACTTATTGAAATGACTGTGTAAACTACCACAGGGAATATGTTGTATGTGGAAAAATTGGAAGACTTCCTTACGTTTTATTTAAGTTACAAAAGCAATGCACAGAGGCTTCTGGGAAAGTGGTAGATTGAAAAGGCATAGAGGCTCTCCTTTCCATGACAAATGGCGGGAAAGGATTATCAGAAAAATTATAAAATTCAACTTGAAAAAAAAATATGAAGGGAAGACCTGAGAACTCCAGAAATAAAAAGGCAACTCCCAGGTAAGAAACCACAGTAAGGGGGAGTTTATCACCTAAGGCTTCCATGGGTTGAACCCAAGCCTAAGTTCCAGAGGTTAGAGTTGCCTCACATGAGGCATCACACCTAGAAGTTGGGGAGATGGATAGAAGCCCCATAGAAAGCCTGTAACCACAAAGATCTACAGCATCTTCAAAATGAAGACAAAACTTTGCCCATGGGGATGGGGAAAAAAGGAAACTTGTTCTCCTGGAGGCAGGAATAAGGAAACAAAAATGAATAAACTCAAACAGGAGACTAGGAACATGTGGCCAAAAATTATACCACCCACTGGAAGAAAGCACAGGACAAGAAATCAATACATGACTAGTCCTGAACCAGCAAAACTCCTACAACCCTTGCTAAAGCAAACACAAAAATCCCACTATGGGGACACATCCATGGCTCACTATAGATGAAGCAATCTCTAGTGGGGAGAATTTGCAATCAATTTATAAATCCCATGAGAAAATGAAACACAATGAGGGTAGGTCTGCAAATATGTCAATGGAGAATTGGAGCTGGTATGATGGTTTGAAAGGAATTTGAAGTAAGCCACAGAATTAAGGAGACAGAAGAAGTAATAGGAACACTAATGAAAAAACAAAGTCAGAATTTTTTAAAGACCTATTTTTAAAGGAATTGAGTGTGGCTTTTAGGAATTAAAAACTTAGGGGACACCTGGCTGGCGCAGTCAGTTAAGTAAACTCTTTTTCAGCTCAGGTTGTGATCTCATGGGTCATGAGTTCAAACCCTGCATCAGCCTGCTTAGGCTTCTTTCTGACACTTTCTGGAAAACAAAAGAAAGGCCTCCACTACCAACCTGTTGAATGGTTATAATGGAAGTAAACAAAACCTTGTCCAAATAGGAAAGATTTTTGCTACTTCAAAATTTTTGCTACTTTTGACATTTTTGCAGTGTCAGAAGCGTGTCTCATTAAACAGCATAAAAAAAAAAACAGTAATACGGTAGCTCAAAAAGAAAATGACAATTTTCTAGCAACTGCACCCAAAGACCTGGAATATTGTGATATAACCAATAAAGAATGTGAAATAACCATTATGAAGAAATTCGACAAGCCAGAAAACTCAGAAGGTAATGCAATGATCTCAGGAATAAAATTAACAAACAGAAGGAGTAGTTTACCCAAGAGATTGAAATTCTAAAAATAAATAATTCTGGAGATGAAGAATTCAAATGAGATGAACAATGTATTAGAATGTATTGGGAATACAGAAGATCCTATTGAAGAGAGAATTAGCAAGTTCGTGGGTACAAACATGTAAATGATTTAGGTGGAAGAGGAGAGAGAACTAAGATTTTTAAAAAGTGATGAAATCCTCCAAGAACTCCTGAATCCATTAGAAAAGCCAGTATAAGAATAATGAGTATTCCAGAGAGATAAGAAAGGGAGAAAGGAGCAGAGAAAAAGTTATTTAAAAATTAATAGTTGAGGACTTCCCCAATTTGGAGAAGGAACTGGATGGGTGTACAAGTCCATGAAGCTAATAGAACACCTAATTATCTCAATGCAAAAAAGACCTTCTCCAAGACATATTAAAATTGTCAAAAGGCTATGATAAAAGAATTTCAAAGGCAGCCAGAGGGAAGAACAGATAATACAAACTTACAAAGCTACCTCTGATGAGTCTATCAACAGATTTCTCAACAGAAACTCTATAAGACCAGGGAGGGTGGAAGGACATATTCAAAATGTTAAAAGATAAAAACTGCTAGCCAAGAATACTCTATTTAATAAGGTTATCCTTCAGATATGAAGGAGAAGTGAAGGCATTTCCAAACAAAATCTGAGGAAGTTCACCACCACTACACTAGCCATTTAAAAAAAAATTTAAGAGGAGCCCTTCAAACAGAAATAAGAAGGTGAAAGAACACAAAAATCTTATTAAGATACAATATTGTAATTTTTTACTTTTGTTATTAATTAAAAAATAGTTAACATATTAGTTTCAGGTGTACAACATAGGGACTAGTTCTATACATTTTGAAATGCTCACCGTAAGTGTAGTCACATGTTATTACAATATTGACTATACTCTCTGTAAACTAAGTCCTCTGACTTATTTTATAATCATAAATGTATACCACTTCATGTATTTCATCTATTTTGCCTATCCCCTTCCCCACCAACCCCCCCTCAATCACTATTTCATTCGTATTTAGAATTCTGGGGGTTTAGGGATTTTTTGTAGATGCCACATGTAGGTGAGAATATATGGTATTTGTCCTTCTCTGATTTATTTAATGTGGCATAATATCCTATAGCTCCATCCATGTTGTCACAAATGGCAAGATTTCATTCTTTTGTATGGATGAGTAATATTCCATTGTGTATATATAACCATTATCTTCAGCCATTCATCCATCAGTGGATGTTCAAGTTACTTTCATATCTCAGCAATTGTAAACTATGCAATAAAAATAGGAGGGCATAGATCTTTTAGAATTAGGGGCTTTGCTTTCTTTGGGTAAATACCCAGAAATGGAATTATGAGTCATATGTTATTCCTATTTTTATTTTTTTTGAGACACCTTCATACAGTTTTCTGTAATGGCTGTACCAATTTACATTCCCACCAACAGTGCATGAGGGTTTTTCTCTATATTCTCAGCAACACTTGTTATTTCTTGCCTTTTTGATCCTAGCAATTCTGACTGGTAGGAGGTGATATCTCATTGTGGTTTTGATTTGCATTTCCCCAATGATTAGTGATATTGAGCATATTTTTACACGTCTGTTGGCCTTTTGTAAGTCTTCTTTGGAAAAAAAAGTGTCTATTCAGATTGCCCATTTTTATTCAGTTTTTCAGTGTTGAGTTAAAGGAGTTCTATGTAATTTGGATATTAATGCTTTATTGGATATATCAAGTATCTTCTCCCAGACATTGGATTGCCTTTTTGTTTATGTGGTTTCCTTTGCAATGCAAAAGCTTTTTATTTTGCTACAGTCCCAGTAGTTTCTTTTTTGCTTTTGTTCCACTTGTCTGAGAAGACATATCCATACATATGTTGCTAAGGGTGATGTGCAGATTACAGCCTATGTTTTCTTTTAGTTTTATGGTTTCAGGTCTCACATTTAGTTCTTTAATCCATTTTTGCTTTATTTTTGAGTATAGTGTAAGAAAGAGACCCAGTTTCATTCTCCTGCAAATGGCCATCCAGTTTTCCCTCACACCATTTATTGAGGAGATGGTCTTCTCCCTACTAATATTCTTGCCTTGTTTATTGGCAATTGACCATGATTTTTTTCTATTCTGAACCACTGAAGGCATTCGTTTTTGTGCCAGTACCATACTGTTTTGATTACTACAGCTTTGTAGATCTTAAAATCTGGAAGTATGATACCTCAAGTTTTCTTTTTCTTTCTCAAGGTTGGCTATTCCAGGTCTTCTGTGGTTCTATACAAATTAAGATTATTTGTTCTAGTTCTGTGAATATTGATATGTTGATATGGATCTCATTGAATCTGTAGATTGCTTTGGGTAGTATGGACACTGAAATATTAATTTTTCCAATTCACAAGCATGGTACATCTTTCCATTTATGTAGTCTTTAATTTCTCTCAATGTCTTGTAGTTTTTGGAGTACTTGTCTTACCTCCTTAAACTCATCTCTAGGTATTTTATTCTTTTTTTGTGCAATTGTAAATGGGATGGTTTTCTTTCTTTCTGCTACTTCATTATTAGTGTATGCAACAGATTTCAGTATATTGATTTTTTATCCTACAACTTTGCTAAGTTCATTTATCAGTACTAAGTTTTTTGGTGGAGTTGGAGTTTTCTATATATAGTATCACATCATCTTCAAATAGTGACAGATTTATTTCCTCCTTACAGATTTAAATGCCTTTTTTCCCCTTATCTGTTGCAGCTAAGACTTGCAGTATACTATGTTTAATACAAGTAGCAAGAGGGGGCATCTTTGTCTTGTTCCTGATCTTTGAGAAAAAGCTTTCAGAGTTTTACCATTTGGAGGGAATCTGTGGGTTTGTCATATATGGCCTTTATTGTGTTGAAGTAGGTTCCTGTATATCTACTTTGTCATAATCCATTTCTGATAAAGCATTTGAATTTGAGATTTTATCCAAACCTATTGAAATGACAGGATTTGTATCCTTCATTTTGTTAACATGGTATATTATGTTTATGGGTATTGAACTATTCTTGGATCCCTGGAATAAACCCCACTTGATTGTGGTATATGGTACTTTGTGTATTGCTGAATTTGATTTGCTAATTTTTTTCAGAAGTTTTGCATCTATGTTCATCAGGCATATTGCTAATTTTCTTTTTTCATGAGGTTTTTGTCTGGTTTTGGGATCAGGCCAATGCTGTAATGAATTTTGAAGTACTCCCTCCTCTTCTGTGTTCCAGAATAGCTTGAGAGGAATAGGTACTAATTTTTCTTTAAATATTTGCTAAATTTCACCTGTGAATATATCTAGTTTTGGACTTGGGAGGCTTGTTTTGTTTTTTCCTGATTCAATTTCATTACTAGTAATTGATATGTTTAGATTTTCCATTTCTTCCTGATTCAGTCTTGGAAGATTATAATGTTTCCAGGAATTTATCCATTTCTTGTAGATTGTAGTATGGAAAATTTGTGGATGTATAGTTGTTCATAGTAAACGCTTATCCTTTGTGTTTCGTAGGTGTTGGCTGTAACTTATTGTCTTTCATTTCTGATTTTTTGAGTCCTCTTTTTCTCTTAATGAACCTAAGTAGAGGCTTATCAATTTATCTTTTCAAGGAACTAGCTCCTGCTTCCACTGATCTTTTCTACTGCTTAAGTCCATTTCATTTGTTTCCACTTTGGTATTTACTATTTCTTTTCTTCTACCTTTGGGGTTTTTGGGCTCTTTTTCTGTTTTTCATGTAGAAGGTTATTTGAGATTTTTCTGGTTTCTTGAGGTAGACCTGTATTGTTATAAACTTCTCTTAGAACTGCTTTTGCTGTGTCCCATAGATTTTGAACCACTGCGTTTCTGTTTTCATTTCTCTCTAGGTATTTTTGATGTCCTCTTTTATTTCTTCATTGACTCCCTGGACTGTTGGCTAAATTATTTAGTCTCCACGTGTTTGGTTTTTTTTTTTCCAGATCTTTTCCCTTTAACTGATTTCTAGGTTCATACTATTGTAATCATAAAAAAACATTATTGTGGTTAACATTATTTCAATCTTAAACTTATTGAAGCTGTTTTCATGGCCTAACATGTAATCTTCCCTGGAAAATTTTCCATCTGCACTTAAAAAATAATGTATCTAGGGGCGCCTGGGTGGCTCAGTCGATTGAGTGTTCAACTTCGGCTCTGGTCATGATCTCACAGTCCGTGAGTTCGAGCCCCGCATGGGGCTCTGTGCTGACAGCTCAGAGCCTGGAGCCTGTTTCTGATTCTGTGTCTCCCTCTCTCTCTCTGACCTTCCCCCACTCATGCTCGGTCTCTCTCTGTCTCAAAAATAAATAAACGTTAAAAAAATGTTAAAAAAAATAATGTATCTAATACTGTAATATTTTTAAATAGCATATTAAACTCTTTAATACAATGATCAAGAGATTATTGAAAATAACCAAAGCCACTACAAGTTTGTAATAATGTTGCAATGTAAATTTGTGACAAATATATGAAAGGGGAATATTAGAAGGATGGAACCTTTATGCGAATCAAAATAAAATAGTTTTCCTACTTATAGTAATTTATCTGGGAGATGTTTTGCATAAACCTCATGGTAACCACAAAACTCTTTTAGAACAGAGACCTGAAAGATTTTAAAAGATGAGTGAGCAAATCACCATGTAAAACTACTAACTTACAAAGGTAGACAAGAAAAAAATGGAGACAAAATAACCAGGAAACAGACATGACATGGTAGTAGCAAATCCTTACTTATCAATAATCACCCTAAATGTAAATGGAATGAACTCGCCAATCAAGAGGCACAGGGTGGGGCTCCTGGGTGGGTGGCTCAGTTGGTTAAACATCCAACTCCGGATTTCGGCTCAGGTCATGATCTCATGGTTTGGGAGTTCAATCCCATGTGGGGCTCTGTGCTGACAGTGCAGATCCTGCTTGAGATTCTCTGTACCTCTCCTGCTCATTCTGTCTCCAACCCTTCCCCCCTCAAAATAATTTAGAAAAGGGCACAGAGTAACAGGATGGATTAAAGACAATAAGAACAACAACAACAACAACAACAACAACACCCAACAACACACCTCCTACAAGAGATTCATTTTATCTCTAAAGATAAAATAGGCTCAGAATGAAAAAAAGATTCCAAGTAAGTGGAAATGAAAAGAAGACACATATAGCAATACTTATGTCAGACAAAACAGACCAAGCCAAAAAGGATAACAAGACAAAAAAGGTCATTATATAATGATAGAGGGGCCAATACATCAAGAAGATATAAAAGGGAGCCTCAAGATGGCACAGGAGGATCCTGGGCTCACCCCTTCCCACAGACCCACTGAGTTAACTGATACATCTAGCCAAATAACTCTGAAAATGACCCAAAGACTGGCAGAATGGACCTTTCAAAGTTAATAGTAGACAAGAGGCCACATCAAATGGGTAGGAGGGGCAGAGACACCAAACCCCTGGGGAGACCAAGCATAAATGGGAAGGACATCACAAGCATAGAGAAGTGAGAGGGTCACACCCTACATCAGGCACCCCTAGCACTGAGGACCCACACTGGGAAGATTAATCCCTAGAATATCTGTCTTTAAAAAAAATCAGTAAGGCTTAACTTTGGGAGATTTGAAAATCAGTAGAGGCTTACTCTGGTACTTTGAAAACCAGTGGGCCTAACACTGGGAAAGTCAGGGCAACAGGAAATGGAGTCCCTGCCCTTAAAGAGCTAGAAAATGTAACTTGGCCCCAGACACTGCACAGAAGAAGCAATGTGAGAAGTGTCTGGGATTTAGGTGAAAAAAAATATTGACTTATCTTAGAACATATGCTAGAGAGACCGGGATCTTCAAAAGATTTCTCTGGGAACAAGAATGTCAGCCAACACCATTTCTCTTCTCTTCCCCAAGCTAGATAGCCAGATGCTTGTAGGAGCCAGTGCTAGCCCTGTCTGTCTACATTGTTTGGACTGCATGCCATGCCCAGTGCTCCCCCTGCAGACCTGCCCTATCCGACCAACTTGCCTTAGCAGACACCCCTCCAAAGTGGCCTTGCCCCACCATACCCAGGACTAGTACCCCTCCAAGTGCCTCCTGCCTTAAGGAGAGGGGGAGATAACTCCACATACCAGTGACCCAGTACAAGCAGCCCAGACTCTTAGCTGGTTACACAAGGAACAAGCCCTGTTGTTTGGTAGGCTCATAACTGTGACAGAGAAGCTAACTGTAGACAGCTAGCCTGCCTGCCAACCCCACTTGACAATAAGCCTACAACAACCACAGACAAACCTCTTAACAACATAGGGACCAGGCCTTGTGCAATGTGCCCACATCAGGCAAAGTGGGTCTCTGCAGCCAACTGGGTTAAGGTAGAAGTGGCTCAGTCACAACAGTGGGATGCATGAAGCCAGCCCAGGGGACATCTCCGGAGTGCCTGGTTCTGGTGGCCAGGAGGGATTGTGCTAAAGGGTAGTATAGGACCTCTTCTACACAATGCCTCTACTTTCAAATCAGGTGATATAGCTGGCCTCCTTAACACATAGAAACAAATGAGGAGGTAGAGGAATATGTCCCAAATGAAAGAACGAAAGGGACAGCAAAAGAACGAAAGGGACAGCAGGTAAGTAATATGCCTGAAAGAACTCAGTAATAGTCATAAAGATACCCACTGGACTTGAAAAGTGAATGGATGAACTCATACCTTCAACAGAGATATAAAATATCTGTTAGAGCTGAAGAATTCAATAACTGAAATACAGTAGAGGGAATCAACAGATTAGAGGATGCAGAAAAACAGATCAGTGATCTAGAATACAGAGTATGGAAAGTAACCAAGTTGAATAGCAGAGATAAAAGACTTAAGAATAGTTTCAGAGAACTCAATGACATAGTAACATTTTCATTATAAGGATCCTAGAAGGAGGAATGAATAGTGAGCAGAAAAGTTGAAGAAATAGCTGAAAACTTCCCTAATTTGAGGAAGGAAACAGATATTAAGGTCCAGGAAGGACAGCAAACTGATAATAAGATGAACCCAAGGAGGTTTACACCAATATACATAATAAAGTAATGATAAACACAATGTTAAGAGCAGCAAAAGAAGACAGTTAAATACAAAGGAAACCCCATAAGGCTATCAGCTGATTTGTCAGAAATTTTGCAGACCACAAGGGAATGGCATGATATATTCAAAGGGCTGAAAAACTTAGAAACTAGAGTACTCTCTACCCAGAAAGGTTATCATTCAGAATAGAAAGAGAAATAGTTTCCCCAAAAGCTAAAAGGAGCTTATCAACATTAAACCAGCCTTGCAAGAAGTGTTAAGAGGAATTCTTTAAGTAGAAAGAAAAAGCCATAGCTAAAAGAAAATTATAAAAGAGTAGACATATAGTAAAATTAGTGGGTTAGTCACTTAACAAAGCCAGTATGGAAGTCAAAACAAGGTAGTAAGATCAATTTTACCTATGAAAATTAGTTCAAGGACACAAAAAATAAGATGTAAAATAGGACATCATATACATAAAATGTGAAGGTGGGAGTAAAAATTTAATGCTTTTAGAAGGTGCTCTAACTTAAGTGCCATCAACTTAATATAGACTTTACAAGTTATATATGAAGTCAATGTTAACCACAAATCAAAAACCTATAATAAATACACCAAAAATAAAAAGAAATCTAAGCATAGCTTTAAAGAAATCCTAGCCACAAGGGAAGGCAGCAAGAGAGAAACAAAGAACTATAGAATCAGAAAACAATGAATAAAATAAGAACACACTTAATTACCTTAAATGTAAATCAACTAGATGCTCCAGTGAAAAGATATAGAATAAATGCTTTAAAAAAAAAAAAAAAAAAAAAAAAAAAAGATCCAGGGAGACTTCCAAGATGGTGGAATAGAGGACCCTAAGCTCATCTCGCCCCATAGATACAACTAGATAACACCAATATCAGTGCAAATAACCCAGAAAATGACCCCAAAACTGGCAGAGCAGACTCTCTGCAGCTAAACGTATAGAAGAGGCTACATCTAGCAAGGACAGAGATGCAGTCAGGAGCTAAATGGACTTGTAAGACTGTCGAGAAGGAGGGAAGTAAGCAGCTGGCATGGAGAAGAGAGAAAAAACAGACCTTTACAACAAACACCCCAAGACATAGGGAGCCCACATAGGGAAGACAAATCCCCCTAACAGTTGGCTTTGAAAATCAGAGGGGCCAAATTTCAGGAGTTCTTCTAGTCAGTGAGGCTTAACATCTGGAACTCTAAAAATGAGCAGATACAGCTCTGGGTGAGCCAGGAGGCAATAGGAAACTGAATCTCCACCCTTAAAGAGACAGCGCACACACACACACACACACACACACACACACACACACACACACACACAGAGTCCCACCAACATACAGCAGAGAAGCAATAGTTTTAAAAACATGTGGAGTATATGGGAGGGAGGTATGTCTACTAACCACAAAGCAAATGTTAGAAGGGCAGGGAACATTAAGAGACTTCTCCAAGAACTAAAGAGTTGGCAGGTGCCATTTCCTCCACTGCCCACAGCCTAGACACACATACACCTGCAGGAACCAGCACAGTGCCAACACATTCCACTAAGATTTCTAGCAGTGCACCTCATCTCCACCCACTTCTGCAGATCCTCCCCACCTCAGGAGTTTTCCTCAGGCACCTGAAGGTCCCCTCCTACGGTCAGCCAGTATGGACTTTGCTGGCATCATGCACCCCACCTACACTTTTTCCAGTGGATCTGCTCCCTTCAATACACCGTTGGCCAGATCTCATCCAAAGAAGTGCCACAAGCCTGGCAGTGTGCAAGCAGCCCTGACCAAATTCAGCACCACTCCAAAGTGACTCCTCCCCAAGGGAGAAGGGAGGATAACCACATACAGCAGGCAGACTTCGGCCACAGCAGTAGGTTGGGAGCAGGCCCTACCCACCAATGAAAGATTCTTAGGAGATAATACAAGGAAAGATCCCTATAATTTACTGCTATCATGTCTCTGGAAAACACCTGGCCTGACTCAAGCCCAAGGTGGCCCTAGACTGGCCCACTAACACAGGGATCAAACCAGAACCACAAAAGACAAAGAGAACCATTGCAGATGACTAGACTGAAGGCAAAAAGTTACTCATCCACAAGACTCATCCACACAACACACATGGGAGACTATCTGACTTTCCTGATACATAGAAACAGAGACTTAGATAAAAATCCAGAGACAGAGGATTATGTCCCAGATAACAGGCCAGAAGCATAACAAGAGAGCCAAATAAAACAGATTAACAATATGCCTGATACAGAATTCAAAGGAATAGTTTAAAATGTACTTATTGGGCTTAAGAGAAAATCTCCATGAGATCATCAACAAAGAGATGAAAAATATATAAAAAGAACCAATCAGATTAAGAACTCAATAGCTGAAATTAAAAGTACACTAGAGAGAATCAACAGTAGACTATAGAGGAAGTAGAACGGATCAATGAGCTGGAAGTCAGTAATAGAAAGTAACCAAGCTGGGCTGCAATTTTAAAAAATGAGAATATGTTAAAGGAAGTCAGTAACATCATTGAGAATAACATTCATAGTATAGGGATCCCAGAGGAGAAAACAGGGGGCAAAACATTTATTTTAAAAAAATAGGTGAAGAGTTTCTAAATCTGGGGAAGGAAACAGAAATCCAGATCTAGGAGACACTGAGAACCATTCCCCACCTCCCAAGGGGGGGGGGGGGGGAAATCAACCCAAGGAGGTCCACACCAAGACAAATAATTAAAGTGGCAAAAGTAGTGATAAAGAGAATTTTAAAAGCAGCAAGAGAAAAGGAAATAGTTACATACAGGGGAAACCCATGAAGCTATCAGCAGATTTTTCAGCAGAAACTTTGCAGGCCAGAAGGGAGGGGCAGGATATATATAAAGTGCTGAAAGGGGAAAAAACAAAAAACAAAACCGCAGCCAAGAATATTCTATTCACCAAGCCTATAGCTCAGAAAAGAAGAGAGTGGTCACTTGAATGGCTCAGTCAGTTAACAATCCGACTCAATTTCAGCTCAGGTCATGATCTCATGGTTTGGCAGTTCAAGGCCCACATCAGACTCTGTGCTGACAGTGTCAAACCTGATTGGGATTTCTCTTCCCTCTGTCTGCCCCTCCCCCACTTGTGTTCTCTATCTCACAATAGATAAATTTTTAAAAGTTAAAAAAAGAGTTTCCCCAATTTAAAGGAACTCATGACCACTAAACAAGCCCCCACAAGAAATGTTAAAGGAGACAATTTTAATGGAAAGGAATAAAGTAAGAAGCACAAAAGTATTAAAGTATATCTATAAAATTCAGTCAATGGACTCACAAGATAAAAAGATGTAAAGTATGACACCATATACCTAAAATGTGGGGGGAAAGGAGTAAAAGAATGGGCTGAAATGAGCAAACATCAGTTTAATATAGACTGCTAGATGCAGGAAATGTGATCTACAAACCTAATGGCAAACATACATCAAGACCCAGTAATAGATATGCAAAAATAGAGAGAAAATAATCCAAGTACCTCACTAAAGAAAGCCACCAAACCATGAGAAAAAGAAGGACCAAAGAACTACCAAAACAACCCTAAAGTAAGTACAAAAATGGCAAAAAAAAAAAAACTTATCAATAATCACTTTGAATTTAAATGGACTAGATGCTCCCATCAAAAGATATAGGGTGACAGAATGGAAAAAAACAAAAACAAAAAACCAAGACCCATCTATTACTGCCTATAAGACACATTTCAGACCAAAAGATATTCTTCCATCCCTTCATTTTCAATCTGAATGTATCTATCATGCAATTAAAAGCCAACAGGAAGCCAGTGTAGCAATACTTGTATCCAACAAAATAGACTTTAAAACAAAGACTAATAAGAGACAAAGAAGGACACTTGTATGATCATAAAGGGAAAAATCCAATATATAATAATTGTAAACATTTATGCATCATGCACTAAAATATATAAATCCACTAATAAACATAAATGAAATAATCAATAGTAATGCAATAATAGTAAGGGTCTTTAACACCCACAGTACACTAATATATAGATCATCTTAACAGAAAATCAACAAGAAAACAGTGGCTTTGAATAACGCATTGGACCAAATGGATCTAGCAGATACATTCATAACTTTCTATCCTAAAGCAGCAGAATACACAATTTCAAGAGCACATGGAACATTCTCCAGAATAGGTCACATGTTAGGCCACAAAATAAGTCTCAACAAATTCAACTTAAGTCCTACTATGCATCTTTTCTCACTACAACACTATGAAACTAGCAATCAGCCACAAGAAAAAAAAAAAAAATCAGGAAAGAACCAACACATGAAAGTTAAACATGCTGCTAAACAATGAATGAATCAACCAAGAAATCAGAGGAAATAAAAAAAAATAGATTAAGTGAAAATGAAAATACAACAGTCCAAAAAACTTGGGAGTCAGCAAAAGCTGTTCTAAGAGGGAAGTTTAAAGTGATACAGGCCTACCTCAGTGGAAAAATCCCAAATAATCTAACCTTAAACCTAAAGGATCTACAAAAAGGAACAAAATAAACCCCAAAAACGAGTAAAAAAGAAAAAAGAAAGAAAGAAAGAAATGATGAAGATTAAAGCAAAAGTGAAATAGAAACTAAAAAATAGAACAACGAAACAAAGAGCTGGTTCTTAGAGAAGATCAACAAAATTACTAAACTTTTATCTACATCCTAAAGGGAGGGAGAGAACTCAAAATCAGAAGTGAAAGAGGAGAAACACTGATATTATGTAAATACAAAAGACTGTAATGTTAGAGATTATATTCCAACAAATTGAACCCACCTAGAAGAAATGGATACATTCTTAGAAACCTAACTTCCCAAAACAGAACAGCAAGAAATAGAAAATTTGAACAGACCAATTACCAGCAATGAAATTGAATCAATAATCAAAAACTTGAGCAAACCAAAGTCCAGGACCAGAAGTCTTCACAGGTAAGTTCTACCAAACATTTGGAGAGAAGTAAATATTAAATATCTGTTATTAAAATATTCCCCAACCTAGAAGATGAAGGAAAAATTCCAAATTCATCGTATAAGGCCATTATCACCCTGACACCAAAACCAGATAAAGACACCACAAAAAAAAAAAAAAAAAAAAAAAAAAAAAAGAAAGAAAGAAAGAAAGAAAGAAAAATAGAACTGCAGGACAGTATTTCTGATGAACATAGAAGCAAAAATCCTGAAAAAAAAAATACTAGCAAACCAAATACAACAACTCATTTTTTAAAAAAATCCTACACCACAATTAAATGTAATTTATTTTCAGGATGCAAGGGTGGTTCAATATTCACAAATCAACATGATACACCATATCAAGATCAAGGATAAAAACCATACGATCACTTCAATAGATGCAGAAAAAGCATTTACCAAAGTACAACATCCATTCATGATTAAAAACCTTCAACAAAGTAGGGTTAGAGCGAACATACCTCAACATACTAAAGGCCACGTATGAAAAAACCCACAATGGACATCATGCTAAAAGGTGAAAAATTGAGAGCTTTCCCCCTAAAGTCAGGTAAAAGACAAGGATGTCCACACTCTTGACACTTTTATTCAACATAGTACTGAAAGTCCTAGCCATAGCAAGCTGACAAGAAATAAGAGGCATCCAAATTGATAAAGTAAAACTTCCACTATTTGCCAATGACTTGATACTATACATAGAAAACCCTGAAGACTCTAATTAAAAACAACAACAACCAAACACTATTAGAACTGATAAATGAGTTCAGGGAGGTCACAGGATATTAAAACAAAATTAGTACAAAGAAATCTGTTGTATTTCTATACACTAATAAAGTAGCATAAAAAGAAATTAACAATTCCATTTATACTTGCACCAAAAATAATACCCAGGAATAAGCTTACCAAGGAGGTGAAAGACCTGTTGTCTGAAAACTAGAAAACCTCAATGAAAGAAACTAAAGAGGACACAAATGTAAAAACATTTCATGCTCATGGATTAGAAGAATATTGTCAAAATGTCCATACTACTCAATGCAATCCACAGATTTAATGCAATCCCTATCAAAATAGCAATAGCATATTCCACAGAACTAAAATCCAAAAATTTGTATAGAACCACAGAAGACCCCAAACAGCCAAAGCAACTTTGAAAAGAACAAAACTGGAAGTACCACAATCCCAAATTTCAAGATCTACTACAAATCTGTAGCAATCAAAACCATATGGCACTGGCACAAAAATAGACATAGATCAATAGAACATAGTCAAGATCCCAGAAATAAACCCACAATTATATGGCCAATCATCGACAAAGGAGGCAAAAACATGTAATAGTAAAAAGGTGGTCTCTTCAACAAATGTTTGGAAAACTGGACACCCACATGAAAATAACGAAACTGGACTGCTTTCTTAAACCATACGCAAAAATAAACTCAAAATGGATTAAAGACCTCCATGTGAGACCTGAAAACATAAAAGCCTTGGAAAGGAACACAGGCAGTAATGTCTCTGACATCATCCACAGGAACAATTTTCTATAGGCCTCCTGAGGCAAGGAAATAAGAGCAAAAATAAACCCTTGGGGCTACATCAAAATGAAAAGCTTCTGCACAGCAAAAGGAAACAATAAAACTAAAAGGCAACCTACTGAATTGGTATTTCTGAAGGACTTTTCCAATAAAGGGTTAGTATTCAAAATATATAGACAACTTATACAACAACTCAACACCCAAAAAACAATCCAATTTACAAAATGAAATATGAGATTTACCCAAAGAAGACATCCATATAGACAACAGAGATGTACATCACTCATTAGGGAAATACAAATCAAAACTATAAGATATCACCTCACAACTGTCAGAATGGTCAAAGTCAAAAACACAAGAAACAAGTGTTGGTGATGATGCAGAGAAAAAGAAATCCTCTTGAGCTGTTGGTGGGAATGCAAACTGGTGCAGCCGCTGCAGAAAACAGTTTGGAGTTTCCTCAAAAGGTTAAAAATAAATCTACCCTATGATCCACTAATTACAGTACTGGGTACTTACCCCCAAAATACAAAAACACTCATAAGGGATATGTGCACGTCTATGTTTATAACAGCTTTATTTACAATAGCCAAATTATGGAAGAAGCTCAAATATCCAAATAGATGAATGGATAAAGATGTAGTGTGTATATATCTACACACACACACACATATATATACATATACATACACACATGTATATATATACATACACATGTGTGTATATATATATATATATACACACATACACACACATAATAGATTATTCAGCTATAAAACATGAAATCTGGCCATTTGCAACAATATGGATGGAGTTAGTATAATGCTAAACAAAATGAGTCAGAGAAAGACAAATACCATATGATGCCACTTATCCGTGAAATGTAAGAAACAGATGTGGGGCACCTGGGTGGCTCATTCAGTTATGCATCCAACTTTAACTCAGGTCATGATCTCATGGCTCTTGAGTTTGAGCCCATGTCAGGCTCTGTGCTGACAAGGTCAGAGCCTGGAACCTGCTTCATATTCTGTGTCTCCCTCTCTCTCTGTCCCTCCCTGCTCATGATCACTCTAAAGTAAACGTTTTTTAAAAATGAGCAAAGGCAGAGGAGTGAGAGACAAACCAAGAAATAGACTCTTTTTTTTTTTTTAACGTTTATTTGTTTTTTTGAGACAGAGAGAGACAGAGCATGAACGAGGGAGGGTCAGAGGGAGGGAGACACAGAATCCGAAACAGGCTCCAGGCTCTGAGCTGTCAGCACAGAGCCCAACACGGGGCTCGGGCTCACGGACTGGGAGATCATGACCTGAGCCGAAGTCTGCCGCCCAACCGACTGAGCCACCCAGGCGCCCCATTATGGACTCTTAACTGTAGAGAACAAACTGATGATTACCAGAGCAGGTGTGGGGGGAAATGAGTCAAATAGGTGATCGGGATTAAGGAGGGTAATGGGGATTAATTTGTCATGATGAGCACCAGGTGATGTATGAAATTGTTCAATCACTATGTTGTACACCTGAAACTAATATAACCTTGTATGTTAATTACACTGGAATTAAAAATTTTAAATAATGCATGATAGAAATAAACACTTGTAACTGCAAAAAAAAAAAAAGTGATAACATAGTTCTACATCAACTCTTAAAGTGCCTAATTCCCATTCTATGACAACCTAAACATTGAAAAACGGGTTGGGGGGGGTGGGGAGTAGAATCATAGAATTTAAGTACTACTGCTGTTCTTTATAATATTTATATTAAAATTGTAGTTGTAAAATACTGTGAGCTAATGATTATAATGTGTGTATGCCTATTAATGTTTCCCCTGGAGTGTCCTTAAAATTGAATCTCCCAATTAAAAAAAACAACAACACTAATTTGAAAGGACATATTTACTCATATTTATTGCAGCATTATCTACCATAGCCAAGATGTGGAAGCCACCCATGCGCCCATCAATAGATGAATAAAGGTGAAATATAGAAATATAGATGGATCATATATACAATATAATGAAATGTTACTTAGTCAATTAATGAGATCTTGCCATTTGCAAAAACACGGATGGACCCAGAGGATATTTTGCTAAGTGAACTAACTCCTATAGAAAAAGAAATACCATAGGATTTTACTTATATGTGGACTTCTAAAAACAAAACCGTCTTATATACAGAGACAAGCTGGTGGTTGTCAGAGGGGTGGGGGGATGGTGATGGGCAAAATTGGTGAAGGGGATTGACAGCTACAAATTTCCAGTCATAAAATAAGTCATGGAGATAAAAAGTACATTTCTAGGGAATATAGTCAATAATATTGTAATAACATTGTATGGCTACAGAGGGTAACTACACTTATCGTGTTATTATGCCGAGAATTGTCCAATTGTTGTACACCTGAAACATTGTATGTTGATTATACTTCAATAGAAGATCATTCCTTTAAAAAGAAGAAAAATGTTGTAAAATATATATGCTCCCAAAACCCAAATACCAACACATATTAACCAATTATTAACACACCTTAAGGAAGAAATGGACAACAATACAATTATGGGAGATTTCAAAACCCCATTGTCAACAATGGATAGATCATCCAAACAGAAAATATGGAAACAATGGAATTGAATCACATGCACAGCAAATGAACTTAACAGACCTACACAGAACATTCCATCATTATTTCAATACCAAAACCAGGTAAGGATACCACATGAAAACTATAGACCAATATCCCTGATGAATATAGATGGCAAAAAATTTTAATATTAGCCAACCCAACTGAACCACATATTAAAAGGATTATCCACCATGACCAACTAGAATTGATCCCTAAGATACAAGGGTGGTTCAACATACAAAAAAATAAATATATCAATAAAATGGAAGATAAAAACCACATGATCATCTCAAACACAAAAACATTTGACAAATACCATTTTATAATAAAATCCCTTAACTGGGTATAGAAGGAACATACCTCAACATAATAAAGGCCATATATGACCTACTCGCAGTCAACTTTATACTTAATGGAAATAAATTGAAAGCATTTCTCCTAATATAGGGAGTAAGGCAAAGAAGTCCAGACTCTTACTACTCCTACTGAATATACTACTGGAAGTCCTAGTAAGAGAAATGAGGCAAGACAAAGAAAAAGCATCCAAAATCCTGAAGGAAGAAGTGAAGTTGTTATTTGCTGATAAGACCAAAATTTAGAAAATCCGAAAGAATCAGTCAAAAAATTATTGGAATATAAGAATACAGTAACATAGAAATCAATTACATTTCTTTACACTAATGGGGCATCTGAAAAATAAATTTAATAAAGTATACAAGAAAGATCTGTCCAATGAAAACTATAAAACTTTGCTTTAAAAAAAATCAAAGACATGAATGTAAAGACATTTTCTGCTCAGGGATTGGAGGAATTTGTATTGTTAAAATGGCTGGACTACTGAAAGCCATCTGTATAGTCAATGCAATCTCTATCAAAATACCAAAGAATTCTTCTAATTCTGTAAAGATGCCTAAGTTTGTACACAACCACAAGAGACCCCAGATAGCTAAAGCAATCTTGAGAAAGATAAAGCTGGAGGCATCAGGCTTATGGATTTTAAACTATACCATAATTCTATAGTAATAAAAATATGGTACTGGCACAAAGAGACACACAGACCAGAATGAACCCTGACAAATATGGTAAACTAATATTCAGTAGAGGAGCCAAGAATATCTAATGGGGGAAGGATGGTCTCTTCAACAAATGATGGTAGGGAAATGGGAAAGACACAAGCAGAACAATAAAATTGGACCCCTATGTCACACCACTCACAATAATTAAAAAAATAAAATAAAAAACTTAACTATAAGACCCAGTACCATAAAACTCCTAGAAAAAGCTGTACAGAAGAAGCTTTGATATTGGTCTTGGCAATAATTTGGGGAAAGGGGCATGACGTCAAGAGCACAAAGAAAAACTGGGACTACATCAAATTCCAAAGCTCTGCACAAAGAAACGAGAAATGAAAAGACAGCCTACAGAATGGAACAATATTTTTGGAAACCGTATATTAGCTAAGGCGTCAATACCCAAAATACAGAGAACAGTCAACTCAATAAAAATGATTAAAAAATGGGAAGAACTAAATAGACATTTCTCCAAAAAGGACATCAAAATCTCCAACAGGCACGTAAAAAGATGCTCAACATCACTAATTATCAGGGAAACACAAATAAAAGCTAAAATAAGATATTACCTCACAACTGTTAGAATGGCTATGTCCAAAGAGACCAAAGAGGTCTAAGATATGGGGAAAGAGAACACTTATGCATTGTTGACTATATAGATCAGTCCAACAGCTGTAGAAGATAGCACAGAGGTTCTTCAAAACACTAAAAATAGAACTACCATACACACCAGAAAATCCACTTCTGGATATAGAACCAAAGACATGAAAACAAAAGCAGGATTTAGAGAAGATATATGCACCCCATGTTAATTGCAAACATTATTCATGATAGCCAAAATATGCAAACAACCCAAATACCCATCAATGGATGGATAAAAAAGATGCGGTGCATATATACAATAGAGTATTACTCAGTTACGAGAAGAAAATATATTTTCATTTGTGTCATGGATGGATCTTGAGCCCATTATACTTAACAGGATAAGTGAGGGAAAATACTGTAGGATATCACTTCTACGTAGAATCTAAAAAAGTCAAACTTGTAAAAAAATA